>NC_135982.1:10510799-10810799 GCF_053455715.1 Rhinoraja longicauda
CTTAGGCCTCCTCCATTATCAGAGTGAGGCCCAGCGTAAATTGGAGGAACAGCACCTCATATTTTGCTTGGGTAGCTTACACCCCAGTGGTGGGTGACTTCTCTAACTTTAAATAGCCCTTGCTTTCCCTCTCTCTCCATCCTCTCCCCCTTCCCAGTTCTCCCACCAATCTTACTGTCTCCAACTACATTCTATCTCTGTCCCGCCCACTCCTCTGACATCAGTCTGAAGAAGGGTCTCTACCCGGAATGTCACCCATTTTGTATGTTAATTGGCTTTGGTAAAATTGTAAATTGTCTCTAGGCTGCAGGATAGTGTTAGTGTACGGGGTGATTGCTGGTCGGCGTGGACTTGGTGGGCCAAAGGGCCTGTTTCTGCGCTGTATCACTAAAGTCTCAAGTCTAACATATAATTGATGGTCAGTCCTTTGAAAAATACTGTCAGAAGTGATAAAGCACAGGAACATTTAATTTGTTTCAATGAATGTATATTGTTGAATGATACAGCGAATGGTGCATTTGCTCCTCAAGAACCTAACTTCAGTATCAGTCTGAAGAAGGGTCTCAACCCGAAACGTCACCCATTCCTTCTCTCCAGAGATGCTGCCTGTCCCTCTGAGTTACTCCAGCATTTTGTGTCTACCTTCAACATCAGACAGGTTTATGAGGTAAGAGTATCCTAAAATTCCCAGCTGCAATTCCACCCAAATGGCATGATTTCCACTAATCACATTTTTACAGCAAAATTTATAAAATGACAATACACAAAGAAAAAGCAATAATCAGTGAACAGTTTAATTAAGTTTCAGAGTGCAGCACAAATGATCCTGCTATTCCGATGGAAGATCGTAGTAGCCTGTGTGAAAAATGTAAACCTCACTCTCATGGACCAGGTTGGGGGGATCGTTCTGACATTAGGTTGTACAAATGTAAGAGGGTTTTTACCTTTCATCTGTGATGCGTGCGGTGCCTGGCCTCAAAATCCTTCATGCTCGGCAGAGTATCAGCATATTTATTGTTCAAAATGAGGAAGCCACATTCTAAACCAGAAAAGAAACACATTCTAAAGAAGGGCATTGCTTTGAGAGCACAATGAACAAAGCATTATATTCTGCAGCAACACTAAATATTTTGCCTAGGTTTTAGAGACCGTGGAAAGAAATGTATCTTGAGCGGTGCAAGCTGGTGGCAGCAACATAATTAAATATCAGACCCTGAACTTGCACAAATGGTGGCGCTTTCCCTGTAGAATTTCTACCCTCGTGTATATATGTAGCCAGCAATAACCGGTGTTATGTTTAGGATAAGATGTCTTTACAGCCTCAAAATGGAAAGATACCTTGCTCCCAATCACTCTGCAAGTTGATATTATAAACCTCCTTTACTTTTGAATCAGTCTGTTTTGTTTCCTTCATGCAGGCTGGAAAATATGATGTTGGTGGAGGTGAAAGATTTGATACACTCACTGATCTGGTAGATCACTACAAAAAAAACCCAATGGTGGAAGTTTCTGGTCTTGTCGTTCACCTTAAACAGGTACTGTAATTGATCTACTTGTGGCCATGTCTTTCCAATTAATTTTCTTCAGATTCAAATTATTACCGACAAGAGCAAATGTGAATCGGGCAAGCATGCCATTATTCGTAATGGTTTGGTGACTAATATTATTGCAGTCCTTGTTTCAGCCCCTTTTGTCACAGAATCATAGAAGAACACAGTACAAAGGAAAGTCACAAAATGCTGTAGTAACTCAGTGGGTCAGGCAACATGCCTGGAGAACATGGATAGGTGACCTTTCGGGTCGGGACTCTTCTTCAATCTGAAGAAGGGTCCTGACCAGAAGCATCATCTCTCGATGTTTTCCAGATATTCTAGTTTTTTTCCTAAAAATTTTATATTCCCTAACATGGAAGGGAGCCATTTTGAAGCATCAAGTCTACATCTGCTTGCAGAACAATGCCATTGCTTGCTGCAAAACAATCTTGCTTGGCGCAGAACAATCCTGCTTGCAGAACAATCCTGCTTGCAGAACGATCCTGCTTGCTGCAGAACAATCCTGCTTGCTGCAAGTCGCACAACATGGTTTTCTTTGAGAATTTCATGTGTCTGCCTCACTGAAGCATGGAGGATCCAAGACATGTGCAGTAATGTCCAATGCTATCCATGCCTGCATGCCGTCTCACCATGTGAGGGTGATTTCAAACACTCATATTTCTACATTAATTAAAGGAGACCTTTTGAGCAAATACTTACCAAGCTCTTCTTCAGGCAAGCCCTCCCAGCTTGCTTCCCCAACTTCTAGCATCTCATCCAACTTACCCAAGACCATCTCCCACCCCCCAATAGCCAACCCAACACCCTTTCCTGCTTCTCCAACACTTGTCTGTTGACCCAACATCTCCCCCAAACCCTTCCTTCCAACCTCACAGATCACTAACGGTCGATGCCCTTCCTGCTCTCTGCTACCAACCTACATTTTGACACATGGCCTGAATATTCTACCAAACTCTTGGACACCCCCAGTTTTATTCCTGGCTTAATATCCACGATCCAATCCCTCATTTTCATCGCTAACTCTCTCTCCTATAAACAAACATTAACCAACTCTCCTCACCCACATGTCTCCCCTAGACCTTGCTGTGGCAGATCTCCAGTAAACGTACAATGAGGTTAACATTGATTTTGTTCTGGTTCAGTACATAGCCATGACACCTATTTCTCTCTCAAAGTAAACAAGCATTAATTAAGACACAAGGAACTGCAGAGGCTGGTTTACAAACAAAAGACACAAAGTGCTGGAGTAAGTCAATGGGTCAGGCAGCATCCTAGGAGAAGATGGACAGGTGACGTTTTGAGTAGGGACCCTTCTTCACATTGATTGCAGTAGGGAGGAGAAAGCTGGAAGAGAGGTGGGTGGCAGGACAAAGCCAGGCAAGTGATAGGTGGATACAGTGGGTTTTGATTGGCAGATGGGTGGACAAAGGCCTGAGATGTGAAGAAGATCATAATCATAATTGTAATTTATTAGCCAAGTGTGTTTTGCAACATACGAGGAATTTGATTTGCCATACAGTCATAATAAAAAAGCAACAAGACACACAACTACATAAAAATTGACATAAACATCCATCACAGCGGCTCCTCCACATTCCCCACTGTGATGGAAGGCAATAAAGTCTTATCTTCTTTCCTTCCGCGGTCAGGGGAGTTGAACCATCCGCAGACGGAGACCGATCTCCCACGTCGGAGCGGTCGAACTGTTGTGGCTTGGAGTCCCCGGAATCGGTCTCTCACCATAGACTGCATGCTCCATGATGTTAAAGTCCGCAGCTCCCACAGGTTGGAGCACCAAAGGCTGACCCCTGGCAAAGGGATCGCCCGCTCCGAGATGTTAAAGTCCGCAGGCCCCGCGGTTTTGGAGCTCTAGAAGTCCCAAACAAGATGCCGCCAACTCCACGTTGTTAGGCCGCAGTGCCGACAGAGATACAGCATGGAAAAAGTCGCATCTCTGTCATGGAAAGAGACAAGAAAAGTTTCCCCCACCACCCCACACATAATACAAAAACAAAAAATAAACTAAAACATACATTTTACAACAAACTAAAAACACAAAAGAAGGAAAAGAAGAAGAGACTGTTGGCGAGGCGGCCATCGTGCGGCGCCCCCTGGTGGTATTGTGGGCTGTAAGCAGAGATGAGGCATGAAATTGAAAGCCAGAGGAAGGGGTATAGTTTAGTTTGGGGATGGCAAAGGGGATAGGGAGATGAAATAGTGGAAGGAATTGGTATGCATCGAGGTGGGGCACAGGAAATAAAGGGGAAAAAGTGGTGGAGAGAGGAAAAGTGGTCCTAAAATGGGAAAATTCAATGAATACTTTAATGCATAAATACTTTAATTAGCTGTTTAATAGACTTGATGGTAACTCTTCATCCGGCTTTTCTTTTTTATAATGACCCTTCAATTGAATTGGCTGTACAAAAATATGATTTTAACAGAACTTTTTCTTCACAGCCATTTAATGCCACAAGGATAAATGCTGCAAACATAGAGAATCGGGTGAAAGAGCTCAATAAAACAGCAGATAACACAGAAAAGGCCAAACAAGGTTTTTGGGAAGAGTTTGAGGTAAATGTCTTGATATTTCTGTGAATAACATGAAATCTTGCATTTTGATTACTTTAAGTAACCTGTAACTTGAGCAGTTATCACAATCATTTGATGCTCCTTTGAAAATTAACAGACACGCATTAGTGAGTTACCAACTCCCTTAATCTGACAAGAAGGCTAACTATGTGGTCATAGAGTCATATAGCGTGGAAACAGCCCCTTCGGCCCAACTTGCCCATGCTGACCAACATGCCCCATCTACACTCGTCCCACTTGCCTGCTTTTGGCCCATGTCCCTCTAAACCGACCCTATCCATGTACCTAACTAAATGCTTCTTAAACGTTGTGATAGTGCCTGTCTCAACTACCTTCTCCAGCAGCTTGTTCCATATTCCCACCACCCTTTGTGTAAAACAAAATGTTACCCACTCGGGTCCCCATTAAATATGTCTTCCCTCACCTTAAACCTATCATATCATCATATCATATATATACAGCCGGAAACAGGCCTTTTCGGCCCTCCAAGTCCGTGCCGCCCAGCGATCCACGTACATTAACACTATCCTACACCCACTAGGGACAATTTTTACATTTACCCAGCCAATTAGCCTACATACCTGTACGTCTTTGGAGTGTGGGAGGAAACCGAAGATCTTGGAGAAAACCCACGCAGGTCACGGGGAGAACGTACAAACTCCTTACAGTGCAGCACCCGTAGTCAGGATCGAACCTGAGTCTCCGGCGCTGCATTCGCTGTAAAGCAGCAACTAATTCCCCATCTCTAGTCAAAAGTCTGGGTGTTTACCCGATCTATTCCTCTCATGATTCCTCTCATCCTCCTGCGCTCCAATGAATAAAGCTCTAGGCTGCTCAACCTCCCCCTATAACTCAGTCCTTCGAGTCATGGCAACATCTTGGTAAATCTTCTCTGAACCCTTTCAAGCTTGACAACATCTTTCCTATAATGGTTTCAAAATGTTGCCAATTTATGCACAAACATAAGTAGAAGTGTGATAGGGAGGTGACCTGAACTACTGACGGCCATATAACAGTGCCTGAAATGAGCCACGTGGCAGATTATACCTCATAAGCAATCTTGTTTAACAGGCTGCTTGAACGCCATTGCAGTATCTTGTTCTGTAAAAAAAACTTCTTTCTTTTTGCCCACGGCAATAGTTTAATTACTTCCCAAGGAAGTTCAGAGTAAGACGAAGTGTGAGGTGTTGCATTTTGGGATGTCGAACAACGGCAGAACCTACACAGTAAATGGTAGGCCTCTGGGTAGTGTTGTAGAGCAGAGGGATCTAGTACAGGTGCATGGTTCCTTGAAGGTCGAGTCGCAAGTAGATAAGGTGGTCAAAAAGTCTTTTGGCATTTTGGCCTTCATCAGTCAGAGTATTGCGTATGGAAGTTGGGAAGTCATGTGGCAGTTGTATAAGACCTTGTTGAGACCGCATTTAGGATATTGTGTTCAGTTCTGGGCACCTTGTTATAGGAAAGATATTGTCAAGTTTGAAAGGGTTCAGAGAAGATTTACAAGGATGTTGCCAGGACTAGAGGGTGTGAGCTATAGGGAGAGGTTGAGTAGGCTGGGTCTCTATTCCATGGAGCACAGGAGGATGAGAGGGGATCTTATAGAAGTGTACAAAATCATGAGAGGAATATATCGGGTAGATGCACAGAGTCTCTTGCCCAGAGTAGGGTAATCGAGGACCAGAGGACATAGGTTCAAGGTGAAGGGGTGAAAGATTTAATAAGAATCCAAGGGGTACTTTTTCGCACAAAAGGTGGTGGATTTTTTGGACAAGCTGCCAGAGGAGGCAGTTGAGGCAGGGACTAGCCCATCGTTTAAGAGACAGTTAGACAGGTACATGGATAGGACAGGTTTTTGAGGGATATGGACCAAGCGCAGGCAAGTGGGACTAGTGTAGCTGGGACATTGTTGGCCGCTGTTGGCAAGTTATCTGCTTCCACTCTGTATCACTCTAGAACCCTAAGAAAATAGTAATTGTTTCACCAAGTTACAAAACTAAAAGTGTAAATTAGTCTTCAGGATTATTTGCTTGTAAATAAAGAATTATCCACATGCTACAGAGCAGAAAGTAACTAAAGTTCTGAAAATATAAGCTCACACTGAAATCTTATAAAGGGACAGTCCGGCTGACTGAATTTAATTTAAGTTGAAATTTAATTCAAGCATATGATATGCATTGCAGTGTTTTTTCTTTAACAGCTTCTTCAGCAACAAGAATATAAACTATTGTATAGCAGGAAGGAAGGCCAGAGAACAGAGAACAAAAGTAAAAACAGATACAAAAATATTTTACCATGTAAGTGAACATTGTCATTAATTTTCGGACTGATGGTTTGCCGTCAGGGACCGATTGCCGGTTTGTGGGTTTAATCAATGATTTGTATGGGAATGTGCAAAGCAAAACCCGTAAGTTTGCAGATGAAACCAAAGTAGGTGGTATCACAGACAGTGAGGAAATGTTATCAAGAATTAGACCAGCAACTTGATCAGCTGGGCAAGTGGGCTGAGGAATGGCTAATGGAGTTTAATGCAGCTTAGTGTGAGGTGTTGGATTTTGGGAAGTCAAACCAGTGCAAGACCGTCACAGTGAATAGTAGAGTGCTGGACAGTTGTAGATCAGAGAGATTGAGGAATACATTGTTCTCTGAAAATGGCGTCACGGGTAGAGAGGGTGGTAATGGAGGCTTTCGGTACATTGGCTTACATCAATCAGAGTACTGAGTATAGAAGTTGGGGCATTATGTTACAGTGGTACAAGACATTGGTGAGACTGTCTTTGGAGTTTTATGTTCTGATTTCATCACCCTGGTATAGGAAGGATGTCAATAAGCTGGAAAGAATGCAGAGAAGATTTATAAGTATGTTGCCAGGACTCGAGGGCCTGAGCTATAGGAAAGGGTTGGGCAGGCTAGAACTTTATTCCTCGGAGCACAGGAGATTGAGGGATTATCTTATAGAGATTTATTAAAACATGAGAGGGGTAGGGTGACTGCACAATATCTCTTTACCCAGAGTAGGGGAATCAAAAAACAGAATATGTTTGGGGGGAGAGGCAAAAGATTTAATAGGAACTTGAGGGGCAACGTTTTCACTCGGAGAGTGGTGAATACATGGAACAAGCTGACAGGGAGGTAGTTGAGGCAGGTACTATAGCAACATTTAAAAGGCATTTGGACAGGTATATGAATAGGAAAAGTTCAGAGGGATTTGGGACAAATGTGTGCAAATGGGACAAATGAGCAAATTGGTTCGGCATGGACATGTTGGGCCGAAGGGCCTGCATCTATGCTGTATGACTCTACTTATATCTGTATTCTCATGCTATCTGTAATCTAGTGGAAGGCAAGTGCATAGTAAAGCTTGATTTGTGGAGAAGATGAGCTTGTTCATCAAATGGCAACAGAAACCATACCGTTACAAATATGCTTGCATTCAACGATGAGTACTGTTGATTTGATTTGTTTTATTCTTGCATTTATCAGATAAAATATATCAATTGAGTCAATGTTTCCTACCTCCATCAGTTCCTGCGATTACTGACTGTAGTAAAGTGTTCCACAGTGCACAGCTGAAATAAACTGTTTGCCATGAGCTAGCGTGAATCACGATGTGGCTATCAGATTATCATTTGCTTCCATGTCCAACAGACCTATACGAAATATAGTGCGATTTATTCTTGGAATGCTAGTTTGCCATCTCAGAAAAGCAATTTTTTTTTTAATTGGAAAAATCATCTCTTCTAATGATCCTAATCCTTGCCTTATTTCTGTAGTTGATAACACCAGAGTTAGCCTGAAGGAAGTCGATGAAAGTGTAGTGGGAGCTGATTATATCAATGCTAATGATATCACAGTAAGTATTTATACATTTTCAAGACGGCTTATAATCTCTTTTTTTTTTACTCTAAATATCACCGTGATCGCCCGATTATACAAAACTACTGCTTTTGTGAATCAAGAGTTGTTTCAAGTTACTTAAGTCTACAAAGGGCGACAAGGTAAATGTGAAAGGTTTTTTGGTGATTCATGGTTCTGTACAAACAATTGGTGTCAGGTATGGGTGGAATAGAAATATTCCCCTTGTAATGCATGGACTTCAGAAAATGAGCCGTGGGTATGCAAAGCAGAAGATAACGTGGTCAGTGAACTCTGCTATCAGCTACAGTCTTAACTGCAAGGAAAATTGTCAATGGCTCCCAAGGTCATTGTGGCGATGATTTGGTTTGTGGCTCCTGGTTTGTCTTGTGTAGCTGGTGAGTGGATTGTGAAGACCAGCAATTTTACTAATTTAGATCGTAGAATACCCAAGTAACTTCCATGGGGGGAAGAAAATGGATTTGTTTAAATCTCGTGATCAGGAAGTGTCAATTCAATGCTTGGTCATTGAAGATGACGGGCAATCTTTGGGTCATATTATGTGTACTAAATTTGCAATGCAATGACCTTCCCAGAGGTCTGTATCCCATGAGCTGATACTGAAGGCATGCTGCAGCCATGTGGGTTGTTCCACACTGGACCAATAGACCACAAAAGCCACAGAGAAAAGAACATAAGACATAGGAGCAGAATTAGGCCATTCAGCCCATCGAGTCTGCTCCACCATTCGATCATTGTTGATCAATTTTTCCCTTTCAATCCCATTCTCCAGCCTTCTCCCGTAAAGATGCACTGATTTATAAATTTGACTCGCAGTGTTTATTTTATGTTGATTTTGCACCTGGATCTAGCAGCTGCCTTGATCATCAGTGACAGAGCATAGGTAAATTATGGGACTGTTGTTGAATTGAATCTGGATTAGATTTCCCAATATCATTGCGAAATGAATTACTCATGGACATCCATTGCATAAAAGGCTGCCTATGTTGTCCCCTTTTCTTATAATTCCATGCCCTTTCTCCTGCTCTTGATATTCTAAGCCTCATCCCATATTCAGTGGTGGTTAGTGCCCTTATTCAATAATCAATAGACCATAGCAAATTTGTATTGGTCTCTGCTAAATCTTCCATCAGTTCAGCATTATAGTGGTCTGCGCAATCGTCGTCTTGTGTGGCACATGTACATGGGTTGGGCAATTGAGTTATGAGCTGTGTTATCTTGTCGACAAGCAGTGACTTATTTGTGGAACAACATACAGGGTCCCGAATAAGCATGTGCTCTGATTCCATTACGTGGGTTAAATTTTGTCCAATCCTCTGGAGCAAAATAAACCAAAAAGGTATACATTGGAACAATGGTTTTCTTTATCCACATGTACCTGAAGAATGGAAAAAGTGGAGATGACTGTAAAAACTACATTGCAACGCAAGGCTGCCTTCAGAATACCATCAATGATTTTTGGAAGATGATTTACCAGGAAAATGCCCATGTCATTGTCATGACAACCAAAGAAATAGAAAGAGGAAAGGTGAGTAACTTCTTTTGCATGGATAAAAAATATTTATTACATCACTTGCGTCAAAAAAATCATTCTGGAATTTTTATAAAAATATAGATCATGGTAAAGTACGACACAGGAAGATGCCTTTTGGCCCACAATGTCTGTGCTGACCATAATGCCATGATAAACTAATCTTATTCACCTGCACCTGATCTATATACCCCAATTCCCTGTGTATCCATGTGCCTGTCTTAAAGCCTCTAGGTTCCAAACACCCACTACCCTCTGTGTAAAAACAAAAATGTACCCCGCACATTTCATTTAAGCTTTGCCCATTTCACCTTAAAGCGGGGGGAGCATAGTGACGCAGTGGTAGTCGCTGCCTTGCAGTGCCAGAGTCCACGGTTCGATCCTGACAATGGATGCTGTTTGTACGTTCTCCCTGGGACTGAGTGGATTTTATCTGGGTGCTCCGGTTGCCTCCCACACTCCAAAGACTTATAGGTTTATAGGTTGAAGGTAGACACAAAATGCTGGAATAACCTAGTGGGACAGGCAGCGTCTCTGGAGAGAAGGAATGGGTGAATGACCCGATATGTCACCCATTCCTTCTCTCCAGAGATGCAGCCTGTCCTGCTGAGTTACTCCAGCATTTTGTGTCTACCTTCGATTTAAACCAGCATCTGCAGTTCTTTCCTACACTATAGGCTTATAGGTTAATTGGCTTCTGTAAATTGCCCCTAGTGTGTAGGTTAGTGCTAGTATGCAGTTGATCACTGGTCCGCGTGGACTCGATGGGCCGAATTACTTGTTTCCATGCTGTACCTCTAAAGTCTGTACCTTTGCAATTAAAACATCTTTGGTTAAAACTGTACAAAACTAGAAAATTACATAGGTTTTCTTAAATTTAAAAATCTAGTAAAAAAGACAAATAGCTACTCTGAAGGTTAACAAACAGTGTACACGAAAGCTAGATAAGAAATTAAGAACACCCGTTATAGGAGGCTTTTGTGGTTAAACTTAGCATAGGTCAGAATGCATTCAGGCTTGGTTTTGATGTTAGCCTGACTTACGCAGCCTCTGTAACACACGTTTCCATCAGAACAATTCTCCCAAAACAACCACACCAAGCACATTTCCTTTCTCCTCTCTCCCTTTCTTCAGCGGAAAATAAAAGGCAGGAGGAAACCAAAGAGGAAATGAGATGGTTGTGAATCCATTAAACATACTAGCCACATAAATCAATAAACCATTTGAAGAAAGCTATAAAAAAAGGTGCAAGTTCAGTGTTGATCATCTTATTAGTATGAGGCTGCATTTATGGAAGCAGCTTTATGAAAGCAATTTTAACTCAATCCTCGTTTCATACTTCCAGATATTCCAGTATAAGCAGATTGAGTGGCCATATGCACGGCCCTTTAGTAATTTGTATTTTCCATACAATGTAACAGGAGACTGTGGCAATTATTGCCAGGTGTCAGAGCAGACCCATTCATCCACACACTTCCTCTTAATCCATTATTTCATATGCACCACGAACTCCCCCATAATTCCCCGACCATCCACCAGACTGAGGTAATTTTACAAAGATATTTGACCCACCAGCACATCTTTGGGATGTGGGATGTAACCAGAACACTCAGAGGTAACGCGCGCGATCACAAGAGAACATGTGAACTCCAGAACCAGAGGTCGGGATGGAACCTGGTGTGCTGGAGCATGAGGCAGCAGGTCAACCTGTACCACCTTTGCCCCTCTCCTCACGACAAATAACCCTTTGCATAGGTAATTATCAGTGTTTTTTTAAACACTGCATCAGAAAAACAGACGGCATATTCAAAGATTTGTCCCACTCCCATCATTCCTTCTTCTCCCTGGTCCCATTTGGTAGAAATACAGAAGCTAGAATGTGCGAACCACTAAACTCAGGAACAGCTATTTCCCCTCTATTATCTGAATGGTCCTGCCATAAGCTAGGATACTGTCTAATTTACCTCTACTCCATTGAGTACATTGGACTTGTCCATGGAACTGATGCGCTATAATGCTGAGAACAATATTCTGCAATCTGTATCTTCCCCTTTGTTCTATTTATTTTACTTGAGTTTGAACTGATTGTATCTACGTATGGTATACCTGATCTGCTTGGATAGCGTGCAAAACGAAGCTTTTCATTTTACCTCGGTTAATGTGACGATAATAAACGTGAACTTAAGTCGAGCTAGAATTAGCCGTTTGCTTTTAGGTTGCTGTCTAGCCTTTCAGTAAAATCGCGGCCGGTTTTTTATTTCAATGCTACTGACAATCTGTCAGGCTCTCTCTTGATTAGTGTTAGCATCCACATTTCTTTTGGATAATGCACTCCATAGATTTTGGCAGTTTATATCATTTTTTTGTCACCTGCGATTGTTTCAAGGTACTTCAGAGAAGTGTTGTCAGATAAAATTTATAGTTTAATGACCTGACATTGTTGTTTTACTGCAAGAAAAGTTTCCATTTCTCTCCAGAAAATATTTTCCATTACATGAGTCAAGAATTTATATTTTGTTGTGACCACGGGATCTGAATTCATAGAACTTAAGTAAATTAAATTTGAGGAGAATTCTCCGGAAATATTCTTTTTTTTTGTCTTTTTTCTTCTATCACTCGTCTGCCTCTGTCTCCAAACTCAGCCCGTTCCCCTTCCCTTATTTGGCTGCATCTGCCTGTGACTTTTTACTCGGATACATCGTGGAATCAGGCCCATGGGCCCACCGAGTCCGTGCCGAGCAACGATCATACTGAAGAAAGATCCCAACCTGAAACATCACCTCTCCATTGTCTCCCTAGATGTTCCCTAACCCTCTGAGTTTCACCAGCAGTTTTGCCCATTGACAATACTCCCTTTACTTGAACATCCCTCTATGCTATTGTCTAAGTCAAATTAGCCATCCTCCCGACAGACTTTATTCTCATTCATACAACTAACCAGTAGAGGTCTCATTACCATCAAACGTTTATCAATTATTTTGATTGCTGCCATAAGCAATATGACTCATCAGCTGGATTGCTAAGTACTCCAACGCATATAAGATCACTGATACTTTATTTTCCAAGCGAATGACTTTATCGTTTTGCAGATGCAAAGTGCCTGCCCGGTCAAATGTTCCCAGCAGCTTGGATGTCAGACTTCTGAGAAGGTTATCCTTCTATCGTAAAGACACAAAATCTCTCATTACCTGTCCCTCAGCATCACGTTAGGGCTTTCTCTGCAGAGTTTGGTACCCTCAACTTTCCCACCCTCAACCTTGTATTTTATTTTGTTTTCACAATCTTACACAGTTGTAAAGGATGTCTGGCTCATTAGGACACGAAGGTAGCTGTTTAAATTTGCTGCCAAACCAGGTACACCACAACACAACAACCTAACAAGACCTCAGGCCAGTGGTTGTAACGAGAGTACCTTAAAACCCTCGTGTGTGTGCATTTTTATGTGACCCTGGCAATAGATTTTTTTTTGCATATTTCTGGGCATTCTGGCTCTACCCCCATTGCAAAACTCACTTTATATTTTTAATTGAATCATGTTATTTGATGAAATCAGTGCACAGCACATCACTAAGCTGAAGTGTTTGCATGCATACTAAAGCTCCTTTCGAGAGGTTTGCTTATGTCATTCAAATTAACTAGTATGTTATGAATATATTTTGTTGAATTTCATGCAAAGAATTTTAAAATTGCTTTATTATTCTTCATTATCTGCTTCTTACAGAATAAATGTGTTCGCTACTGGCCAGATTTGGAAACATCAAAAGAGTATGGCTTGATTTCAGTGCGGAATCTGGAAGAACGCATGGCACAAGATTACATTGTACGAGACCTGGAGGTTACACGAACAGACCAGGTAACCAAGCGCTTGATCAGAATTTGTTCCACAGCATGTGGAGGAAGGAACTGCAGATGCTGGTTTGCACCAAAGCTGGTATCCACAACATAATTCGTATGCATTTTTCTATAGGAATGCACAGTAGCGCAGCTGGTTTAGCTGCTACCTCGTAGTGCTACAGACCCGGGTTCGATCCTGACTTTAGTTGCTGCCCGTGTGGACATTGCATATTCTCCTTGTGTGACCGTGTGGATTTCCTCCGGGTGCTCTGGTTTCCACTCGCATCCCAAAGACGTTCAAGTTTTATAGGTTAATTGGTGTCTGTAAATTGCCCCCTAGTGTGTAGGGAATGGGACAACAGAGAGTTAGTGTGAATGGGCGATCTATGATCAGCGTGGACTCGATGGGCTGAAGGGCCTGTTTCCATGCTGTATCTCTCTAAAGGAGACTAAGATGGATATGTCATTGTGCTCTATGTACTGAAAAGCCATTTTACATTTTTCAGTGAATGCTGTATTTTTGTAAGTTCTTTACTCAAGTGTGACTGTATTCTAAGATCCCTTGCCTTTCTGTGCAGAGAGATGTCAAAGAACCCACATTCAAGGAAAAGTAAAAGTTTGGTGTGCAGACCAATTCCTGAGTTTAATATCACAACAAAAAAACGTATTAACTGGTTGCAGATATTATGCCCTTTGTGGTATCCTGTTTGCAAACAAAAAAAAATCCAAAAATGTTGGAAATACTGCACAGGCTGCATCTGTAGGGACAGAACCAGTTAGTGTTTCAGGTCAAAGACCCTGAAAAAATAGGGAACAAATAAATGTTTAAGCTGCAAAGAAGGTGGGGAAGAAACAAATAGGGCACATTGCTCCTCTGTCCCCGCTGCAGTGTAAAACCTATTTGTTTTCTCATTTCATTTAATTCTGAATGTAAAGGCGTAAAGCTGAAACAAAAGCAGAAAATGGTGTAAACACTCAGCAGGTTAGGCCGCATCTGTGGGAAAGGAGATGGAATTGGTGTTGGAATTTGATTTATTATCATCACATGTACTGAGATGCAGTGAAAAGCTTTTGTTTGTGTGCTATCCAATTAAATCAGATAATACTATACGTGAGTACCAACAAGCCATAAAATAGGTGGTGCAATGGGGGAAAATACCAGACTGTCGAATACAATTTTCTTCAACATTTCGAGTTTGGTTTAGTTTAGGTTTAATTTAGAGATACAGATGCCAGATGTTTTTTTCCAGAAGTAGGAAGGAGACAAAAGAACCTTGTAAAACTGCCTGGGGCGTGCAGGGTGTGACTGTTTAATCATTGAGTGATTGGGAATGGTTCGAGAGTGAGGACATAGATAAAAGTACACAAAACAATGCAGGAGTTATTAAAAGCAGAGCAGGAAGACATACCTGGCAGTCCATGTCTGGTTCCTGCTCTGTATTTCGCAACTCCCAAAGGGAAAAGTAAGGAGACAGAATGAAACAAATAAGTTGAGCCAATATCACGTAGACGACTGATACAGACCAAGAAACCAAGTTGAAGACACAAGGAGCTGCAGATGCTGGGTTACAAAAAAGGACACAAAGTGCTGGGGCAACTCAGCGGGTCAGGCAGCATCTCTGGAGAACATGGATAGACGATGTTTCGGGTCCGTTCCTTCTTCAGACTGATTATAGAAGGGTGGGGGCAGGACAAAGTTGGACGAAAGTTGGGGGCAGGACAAAGTCTGGCGAATGATAGGTGGATATAGGTGAGAGGGTGATTTGATTGTCAGATTGTTGGACAAAGGACAAAGATGAAAAGACAAAAAGTGTGAGTGAGGTAAGGATGGAAGAGACAAACTGGAATCAGAGGAAGGATATAGGTGTGGAGGAGGTGGAAAGGGAGAAATGGGTGAGGCACAGGGAAGAGATGGGTGAAAAGGGAGGTGGGGGTAGTAGGTATTTAAAATTGGAGAATTCAGTGTTCGTTCTGTTGGGTTGTAAGCCACCCAAACGGAATATGAGGTGCATGGAAATCAAGTTACCTGAAGGTATAGAATTCAATATTGAGTGCAGAGGCTGCAGCATGCCCAGATAGCAGATGAGATCCTGTCCCACAAGCTAGCATTAGGCCTCATTGTAAGGACAGGAGCCCGCAAACCAGCAGGGCAGAGTGGGATGAGGGATTAAAATGACAGGCAACAGAAAGTGCATGGTCGCTGAACGGAGGTGATTCACAAAGTGGTCATCCACCAAATGCACTGCACTAGAATAGAAGAAGTCCAAGTGATTCACTGTCTCACCTGGAAAGACCGCTTAGGGTGATTTTTTAAAATCACTTTCTTCTGACAAGTAACTTGGTAGCCATATTTATCGAGGCAATAATTCTGACTACATTTCACCTGTCCATTCCCTGACTGTTAAGAACCACTGATCTCCTTCCCCCACCCCCGTCGCCTTCCCCACCTTTTCTACCCAACAGAACGCAGTTTCAGAAGTCGAGTAAGATAAGTCTTCACAATGTACATTCCATGATTCTGGCTAAAAGCACATTTTTACCACAGTTAGAAAATAAATGTTTAAACTTCAGGGCACTCTCAGGTGGTGAAGTGCCATTGTAAATGAGTACGCTGGTGTTAATGGTTGGCGAATAACAGTGATGCAACTCCCTCTTCCCAAGATTACATTGATACTTCCTATACCAGAGGTGGGCTTGTTTACCTTTTACCACTGAAGATCAGGAACTTGAACTTGAAATATGACAAAAGACTATTGCTGTCAGTCTGTATATGATTAACTGACAAAGGAATTTGAGAGTGTGGAGTTCTACCGATTTGTTATTTATTTTAATTCTCAGAGCAGCAAGCGTAATCTGACATAATATTTTAATTAAGTCAGTATCAAGTCAGTAGACGCTAGCTCAAGCTGGTTCCTGACAATAGTGCCCATACAATGATGTTGTTTATGTGAGGAAGAATAGTGAGTAAGAGCAAAAGATTAACGTAATACAAGAAGCTGCAGTTCCTGGTTTATACCAATAAAAGGCACAAAATGCTGGAGTAACTCAGCGGGTCAGGTAGCATTCCTGGAGAAAATGGACCGGTGATGTTTTGAGTCGGAACCTTCTTCAGATTGATTGCAGGGGAGCAGAAAAGAAAGCTGTAAAAGAGGAGGGGGCAGGACAGAGCAGTCTGAAGAAGGGTTCCAACCCGAAACATCGCCTGTCAATGTTCTTCAGATCTGCTGAGTTACTTCAGTATTTTGAGACTTTCTTTGAGCAAAAGATTATTGGTTTATCGTATCCACAATGCTTCATATATATAGAAAGGAAACAAAAAAGGGTTAGAGGGCAATGTCATTGGACCAAGATAAAGTACGTTATTTTCACTGCGATTGTGTATTTTGGTTAGTTACATTATGCTCAACATCGGAAAGGACGGCGTTCTCTATTGATGGATTTTGATTACAGAATGGACCAGGACATTGAAAACGTGCTGACAAGCATTTAATGATTTTATTTCACACAGAATGTCCTTCCTCGGCACATATGGCACTATCAGTATCTCAGCTGGCCTGACCATGGGGTTCCCAATGAACCAGGAGGAGTATTGAGTTTCCTGGACCAAGTAAACAGAGCGCAGCAGAGTATTCCAGACATGGGACCTATTATAGTGCACTGCAGGTACTTGGGTAATTTGCACATTGGTCTTTGGATCACTTTAAACTGGCCACCAAATACAGTTCCATCTCATAACACAAACAGCAGGCGTTTCAAGGATAGTGGAGAGTTCAGTAATTGATTGAAAACCCGAGCTGTGGACTGTGCCATTATATTCAAAGTGAACAGGATGTTGGCAAAGTAGCACTTGAGGCTTCAGACTTCGATTGCCACACAGCGTAAAACCTATAATTTGCACATTTAATCAAAGAATTTAAAGAGCAGGAGGTTGGGTGAAATGTTTGAACAGGGTGCAGCAACTCTATATGTAAGGTTATTACTACAGTATAAGGATCAGCCTCTTTAAATTATGGTTCAATGGGACTTTATTGTCACATGTACCTAAGTGCAGTGCAATTCTTTTTTTGCATACAGTTCAGTGGCAATCCTACAATACATTGGGAACAATCATGCTAAGTACAAGAGTGTAAGATATGAGACCACACTGAATCAGTACACAAGAGTCGCCACATTTCAGGCACCATCTTTTCCCCTTCAAGTCCAAAGTTTAGAAAAAATATTAGTCTTAACATGGCCATAAAAAGGCCATCAATTCAAAACGAGAATAGGAGAGTTGATCAGTAGAGATCATCAGACAGGAGTGAGCATTTTGTTCTATGTTGTCAGCAGGGGAGCATCGTAGATTCAGGGTGCAGCTAATGATGGAGAGGGTAGAGGCAGGGAAGCTGCCAAGATAGGAGCAGATTGCCAGAGGAAAGCCAGTCGCCAAGTTGGATGGGGGTCCGTGAGTAGGGAGTAACCAGGGGAAGACGGGGGGGTGGTGATAGATCAGGTCAAGTCAAGGGTTTGGCAGATGGGGGGTATCAAGAGATTTGGGTCTGGGCTTTGAGAGATTTGATGTAGATGGATTTGTCAGTTCCAAACTCATCGGCATTTTAGACAGAAATGGAACATGGTTCTTTTCTCCACTTACAATTCCTAAGTATCCTCATTGATTGATGGAAATTGAAGCTATTTCAAAGTCCAAAACTCCACCAGTTGTACCCATTTTCAAATTCTGTGTTCGATCTCCAATCAAAAGCTACTGTCTTGATATTCTCCATCAATTTCCCCTTTTAATTAACATTTTTTTTTTTTTCAGTGCTGGAATTGGGAGAACAGGAACCATAATTGTCATAGATATGTTAATATCTGACATCAGTAGACAAGGTAAGAAAAGAAAGGAAGGGACACATACGATCTACAAGGAGAGTAACTTTTCAGTTGGATATTATTCTGTGTAGGTAATAAAGAAAAATCACAAATTTCTCACAGTCTGGTCTGCGTAGCACACAACAGAAAGCTTTTCACTGTATCTCGGTACAAATGACAAAAAAACTAAACTAAGCAGTCATGTCATGAGAGTTAGATTTAGCTCTGAGGGCTCAAGAAATCAAAGTATATGGGGGAAAAAGCAGGAACGAGGTATTGATTTTGGATGATCAGCCATGATCATATTGAATGGCCTACTCCTTCAACTATTTTCTGTTTCTATGTATAATGCTTGCAAAGTGTGTCTTCCCCCAACAATTTTATTTGTCAACTTTACATTCCCCTTGTTACTTATCTCATCTGCCTATTATAAATAGTGGCCTTAACATGGCGTTCAGTCACTTAAGTGATACTCCAGTTAGATCCCTCTCCAAGTGGGCATCTTGCATTCCTATTTGATTCACAGGCAAATTGGAGTTTATCGAACCCAATATAAAATTATTTGCAGTTCTGAGATTTATACAAAAACCCATGCACCCTGCTTATTATTGCTGGTTGTATTTGCACAGAATATCTGAACTGATGATTTTGAAAGGGACTGATCAAGTTAACAAAAAATAATCAAAAATATTTATCACTTTTTAGCTTTGTACGAGATTTGCTTTTCATAACTTCAGGAAAATATAATGGCCATGATCTGGCTGCTGTACACTCCAGCCTTGCAAGCCACATCATGCTGTATGAGGCCCAAACTTAAAATGGCGCATAGCTCATTAATCAACAACAACTCTGCGAACATGCACTGCCTGCCAACTGCCCATTTAGTGCTATGTGTGACAATCCACGGCAATACCTTTTCATTGACTGGGCTCATAACCACGTCAATAGTGTGCAGCAACGATTAGTCCTGCTGCCACACAACTCCAGGGGTTTCCCGGGTTTTCTGGTCCAAAGACATGCTGTCCGGTTAGACACAAAATGCTGGAATAACTCAGCGGGTCAGGCAACATCTTTGGAGAAAAGGAATAGATGACGTTTTGGGTCAGAATCCTTCTTCAGACCTCTTCTCCAGGGATGTTGCCTGACCCGCTGAGTTACACCGCATTTTGTGTCTATCTTCGGTGTAACCAACAACTGCAGCTCCGTCCTACACGCGCTGGTCGGTTATTTGGGCATTGTTAATTGCACTAGTGTGTAAATGGATGGCAGGAGAGTCGTGAAGATGTTGATGGGCCTGTGAGATAAATGGAAATGTGGGGGAATGGGACTGATGGGAAGGTTCTTGGAGTCTGCATAGATACAAATAGCTGAATCATCTCCTTCTATGTTGTAAGGAAATATTAAAAAAGTGAAATGCAACACAAGAATATGAAATTGTTAAATCCTTGGTACTTCGTTCTGATACGTAATTCATATGTTTATAAATTTCCATAAGTGTTTCTATACTATTCAATGAATCCAAACTTCAGAGGACTCCAGATGGATAGTTTTTCTGAAAAATCTCATTCCATTGACTTAGATAGCTCACTGCAATAATCTGGAATGTATCTAATCCACTTGCCTACTGAAGAAGCGCAGATTTTCAATTTGCATGCACCAAGATAGTTTTAGATGGAGAAATTGCTATACTGTAAAATAGTCACATATAGAATGCCTTACAATAGTTCAGTTACATTTAGAATGCCTATAAGAGCGCTTAATTCGTGTCCGTTTTCCCCACCCTCCATTTTTGTGGATGGATAAGTATTTCTGCCATTCTGTCTCTTTGCTTGTCTGGGTGCATGACCCAAGGCAAACGTACCTTGTTTTATTGCTAATCCCTCCACCACTACTCAACTGCCTACGATGATTTAGCTGAAATAAGACTTTATTGTATTTGAACATATGGATCTTAGTAATGCATTACCAATTATGATGCTCTAAGCTAGATTGTTGTTCAAGCATGATTTAGTATTATACCAATGTTCCCTTATGGTTGTTAGTTTGATACATTCTTTCACATTTCTCGTACCTTTTGTTTTCTCTCACGTTGTTGCATATCTCTTGTTTTCCCATTTGCTTAATGTCTTTATTCTTTTCCTCGTCTCTTAATGCAAGTAATTCCAATCTATCTGCACACACAGAAGAACCCAGCAGTTCAACGCACTGACAGAACGGATAGCTAACTTTAAGAAAGAGACATTGTAAAAGAACATGGAAAATATAACTAGGTTTAAATAAAAATGAGCCATTAGAATCATAGAGGATTAAAGGAATCCAACAGCACAGTGTAAAGGAAGACAGACTTTGAGAAAATAAAAATAGCCCATATCTGCATTCAGGACTTTATACCAGTGGCCAAAAGTGTGGAAACAAAGAGAAAAAGCAAGGGACAGAAAAAACAACTGAAAATGAGAGAACGATACATGTTAGTTATGATATGGTATTGAGTTAATGGAGTAAGAACTTCATATTTATATTTGATGTAAGGAAAAACTAAATAGAAGCAGGAGTAGGGCATGTGAACCTTCAAACCTATTTCTCTATTCAAGTGGTCCTCCATCGTGGTGGAAGATGAGAGGAATTGTGTTTCGCTCAAGATTCCAGCATCTGCAAAGTGCTTGAGGAACTTAGCTGGTTAGGTAGCATCTGTGGAGGGAATGGACAGCTACCATTTCAGGTCAGGACCCTTCTTCAGTATGGGATGAACTTAGCAGGTTAGGCAGCATCTGTGGAAGGAATGGACCAATGGCAGTTTGGGTCAGGACCTTCACACTGAAGAAGGGTCCCAACCCGAACCGCCGCCACACAACATGACACAGCGAGAATGACACGGTGGCGCAGCGGTAGATTTGATGCCTTACAGCACCAGAGACGCAAGTTCGATCCTGACGGGTGCTGTCTGTACTGAGTTTGTATGTTCTCCCCGTGACTAAGTGGCTTTCCCCTGGGTTTCCTCCCACACACTAAAGATGTACAGATTTGTAGGTTAATTGGCTTCGGTAAAAACTTGTAAATTGTCCCTAGTGTGTAAGATAGTGCTAGTATGTATGGAGATCACTGATCGGCACGGACTCGGTGGGCCAAAGGGCCTGATTCCATTCTCTATATCTAAACAAACGTAAGGTTGGAGAATTGACTGGGTAGTAGTTGGTAATCGCTCTTTAGCGGGAATGTAAGTTGGAGGTCATAGTTTCAGGACAAGGACTCATCCTATAAGATGGATTCGGGAAAGAAAAGAGAAATGAGAAATTTAATATGAACCCGTGTGGCATTAAAAGTATTGTCTAAAACGTTTCACTTGGGGGATGGTAGGTAAAAAGAATGATCTGTCAGAGGAGATAGTTGAAGCAGATATTATAATAGCATTTAAAAGACACTTGGACAGGTAAATGGATAGGAGAATTTTAGAGGGAGATAGGTCAAATGTGGGCAAGTGGGACTAGCTTAGATGGGGCATCTTGGTCAGCATGGATGAATTAGGCTGAAGGGTCTGTTTCCATCCTGTATAACTGTAAGACTAAGTCATGTTTGATCAACGTGTTGGAGCTCTTTGAAGCAGCACGTGCTGTGGGTCACGTAGAACTGGTGGATGTAATATATGCATATTTGCAGAAAATATTTGTGAAATAGGTGTGACATCAAAATGTATTGTCTAAAATAAAAGCTCAGTGAGTGGGATATAGTGTTGAGGATGGTAGATTGACCAATGTGAAACCGAATAGGCATCAATGGAGTTGATGTTAGCACAGTGAATCTGGTGGCTTGCCACAGGGGCTGGTACTGGCACTTCAAAGTTTCTTTCGTTTATGTAAGCAACTGGAATAAGAACACCAAAGGTATGGCCACTAAGTTTGCCGATAACACGGCGATAGATAAAAGTGTACATTGTGAAGAGGACATTAAGTGGCTTCTAAGGGATATGGCTAGGTGGAGTAAGTGAGCAGAGTTGTCAAATGGAGTATAATGTGGGAACATATGAAACTGGACATTTGACCCTAGAGAAAAAAAGAAAAAGAAACATTATTTGAACAAAAAATGCGGCAGGTACCCAAAATATAAAATAAAACAGAAAATGCTCAGAGTACTCAATAATGACAAAGTTTTTTGAGCTGAAACGTTAACTCCCTTTCTCTTACCAGTGACACCCTAACCTGCTAAGCATTGCCTGTATTTGTAAGGGGATTTAGATAAAGATAAGATGTTTCTTTTGCTATCAGACGGTTATGAGTCTGGGATGTTATAGTTTTATAAAATATTGTTTAGGCCTCTCCTGGAGTACTGTGAGCAGTTCTGGTCACCAGACTACAAGAAATAAGCGTAGAGATTCACTGAAATATTGCCTTGCTGGGGCATTGCGGAGATGAAGGGAGACAGGGTGGACTGAGTTTGTTTTCCCTGGAGCAGAAGAGGCTGAGGGGGGACCTGATAGGAGTGTATAAAATTATGAGGGGAGTAGATAGTAAAAACCTTTTTCCTATTGTAGGTGGGGCACAAAGACAAGAGTGCATAGGTTTTAAGTGAAATGTAGGAGGTTTAGAAGGGATCGGCAGGGGAATTTGTGGAGGTGATTAGAATCTGACTGAAGAGGTGTTGAAAAGACAGGTTCTTGCACAAGATTAAAGAAGCATCCGTTCACGTACTTGAATCTGCAAGGCATAGGAAACAGTCGACCCAGCACAGGTAAATGGAATTAGTGTAGGTCGGTACAAGTCAGCACGGATATGATTGACTGAAGGGCCTGTTTCCACAATGTGCAGCTCAAAGCCTCTGTGTCTTTGGAACCTGCTTCCTCAAGCAATGGTGAAAGCAGTCATTTTGAATATTTTTGAGACAATGGTAAATCAATTCTTAATAAGCAATGGAATGAAAGAATGCCACAAGGAAGCATAAATTTGGTTGCTGTCTAATCAGACGTGATTATACTGAATGACAGAGCTGGCCTGATTAGCCACATGACCATGTTCCTGGTTTCGATGAAAGGGCATTGACCTGGAAATTTAACTCTGTTTCTCCCTCTACAGATCTTGCCTAAGTTGCTGACTATTTCCACCATTTTCAGTTTTTTCTTTCAAATGTCACATTTGCTCAGAAATTTGATCAGTCCAAGTCAGCAAACTAGTGCTACATTTGCTCCTGTGCACTGAGACACAGTCATGATCACTGTCAATTTGTGGTGTGTGTGAATAATGCATTGTTTCCCTTGGCAATGCACAGTTCACAATGAGCGGTAATTCAATAGCGTGCACCTGCCAATCTGTTTATATACAACTTGTATCTTCAGAGCTTTAGCTGGATAGGGCAGCTGTCTACAAAACCCCAGCACTGCTGGAAACAATTGTGAAGGCTTCTGTCAAAACGTCTACAAAGCCCTGCCCTGCCCTGCCCATGTTATGTTATGTTGACCTGAACTTCTATCTTTTTCTATATTTATCACAAAGGTGAAAGGAGGAACCACAAGCTCTGCACCAGTGGACCAGAAAATGTATCCCCCACCCTCTCCCACAAGCTCCCCTCCTCTCCCAAATCTAAATTGTGTACAAAGTAGAAGCCAAAAGTGATTCACCCCACAGCCGAGAGCACGAGGAAGAAATTCTATGAGCTCATTCAGCGTCTTGCATACAATCAATGTACACATGCACACAAGAAGGGGGATGAAAATGGGAGATGTTATCCCACTTTCCTATCGTACACACTAGGGGCAATTTACAGAAGCTAGTTAGCCTACAAACCTGCCAGTCTTTGAAATATGAGAGGAAACCGGAGCACCCGGAGAAAACCCACTCAGTCTCAGGTAGAACGTACAAACTCCACACAGACAGCATCTGTGGTCAGGATCAAACCCGCTGTGAGTCAGCAGCTCTGCCACTGTGCTTTTCAACTTACAACTAATCTGGAAAATAACCATGGCAATGCCAGGTGTTAATTTCAAAGCGTGATTTATATTAAGTTGCAATATTAGGTAATAATCCTGTAGTGATTTTATTCAGCTTCAAAGCGTGTCTGTTGTAACTATAAGCATTCAAAAGAACGTTATTTTAATCAAAATGAAAAATACGGAAAAAAATCATTATTTTCCCCCAATAGGATTGGACTGTGATATAGACATCCCAAAAACTATCCAAATAGTACGGAAACAAAGATCAGGAATGGTACAAACTGAGGCCCAGTATAAGTTCATATACATGGCTGTACAACAATATATTGAAACAGTTCAGAGAAGACTACAGGAAGAACAGGTAATTATCTAATTTATTATTCATTCAATGTCTGTAAACATATAATCACAAAGAGAATCCTTTCTCATTATTTGGAAAAACCTTTTAACCTTTTACAAAATAAACATAAACTACTATTTTTATTGAGCCCAGCACAAGCCTGCTATTCTTTTACGTCGAAAGCTTACATTTATACGAATTAATGTAATTTGAATCTTGCATGCAAAATTAATGGATTGGCGGGTACCTCATATTGTTTCATGGTGGCATTGTGGTTGCCTGAAATATAATTGTGTTATTAGTGAAGTTTTGCTTTCAAAGCTAATATGTTATCTACCTTAGATCTATAAATCTCTGCTCTTTCTGAACTGTGTCACAGTGGTAATCTGGGCAATTGGAACTGTCAACGGATACAGTATGATGAATGTTGTGTTCATTCTCTGCCTGAACTGTGTTTATCTGCTAAGTGCCCCTTTAACAAGAGTTATAATTAAATGCACTTTGATCTAAAATGGGATATCTGGGTGCAAAGTGGAGATTAAAATTGCAGAGTGCTATATAAAACAATAGTTGCAGTCCTAATGTTTAAAGTATCTGGGCATTGTTTGATCCAGAAAAACAAATCTAAGGACCGAGAGTATTCTAATATCCGATATCTTCCTACGGAGGTGAAGACCAAAAGACAAGCAGGCACATCTCGTGACTTTTCATTGTAAGTAATCTTGTGTTACCGCAGATTGAGGAGATACTGTATTATTTTATACACTGCTTAGAGTTTCCACTCTCTTACACTGAATAATTTTGCTCGCAACTGGCCAAACTTGTTGAAAATATTATAGAATTTCTATAGAATTTCTAGCACAAATGATGTTCTTATAAACCACTCTGTTCGCACACAGTACTTTTTACCTCGCTAGTGTCTAATGGTTTATTTTGAGCGAATCTGGTAGTTTATTGCTTTGTTATGATCACTTTCGAGATGTGAGACATATCCATAAAAATATTCATAGCATCTGTTCAAGTACATTTAGAGAGAGAGAATACCTTACAAATTACAGTCATTTTTTGTTGAGTTTGATTTATTATGTCAGTTGCATGGATGGTGCTAATAGAGCTGTGTGCTCACAGCGCCAAAGACCTGGGTTCAATCCTGATCTCAAATGCTGTCTGTATGGAGTTTGCACATTCTATTTATGACCACAAGGATTTCCTTCCGAGCTCCCGTTTCCTCCCACGTCCCAAAGACACGGATTTGTTAGGTCAGTTAGCCACTGTAAATTGTCCCGAGTGTGTAGGTGAGCATTTGAATCTGGGTGGGAACTTGATGTGAATGTCAAAAAAGGGATTATCAAATCTGGAAAAAAATCAAAAATTGGATTAGCTTATAGTGTAAAGGGGTGGTTTACAGTCAGCGCAGACTCAATGGATTAAAGGGCCTGTTAATAATAATAATAATAATGCATTACATTTGTATAGCGCTTTTCTAAAAACTCAAAGACGCTTTACAGGGTTTACTAAAACATAGAAAAAAATAAATAAATAAGTAAACGAACAGAAAAGGAAAAATAAGGTGAGGTGACGGTCAGTGGTTGAAGGCAGTGTTGAACAGGTGAGTCTTAAGTGATGTTTTGAATGTGGTGAGTGAGGAGGAGTCTCTGATGGTTTGAGGTAGTGAGTTCCAGAGGGTGGGAGCAACGATGGAGAAAGCCCTGTCCCCCCAGGATCTGAGTTTGGTCCGGATGGGGGGGACAGGAGGTTAGCAGCAGCAGAGCGGAGGGTACGGGTGGGAGTGTGTCTGTGGAGGAGGTCAGTCAGGTAGGATGGGGCCAGGTTATGGAGGGCTTTGTAGGTCATGAGGAGGATTTTTGTACCGGATTCTCTGGGGGATGGCGAGCCAATGGAGCTTGTAAAGGACAGGGGTGATATGGTCACGGGTCGGGGAGTGGGTGAGTAGACAGGCAGCGGAGTTCTGGATGTATTGGAGTTTTATTGGAGTTACCATGCTGTCCCTCTTTCAGTCTGTGTTAAAGAATTTGAAGTTACTATTATTTCCTTCATCCTCCGAAGGTCAAAAGAAGAATCATCCTGTCTTTATGAAAATTTAAACATCAAAACGTCTAAAGCATCAGGAGGCAGCAACCCAAAAAGATAAAAGCATCAAGTGGACTGGCTGCGTACGTATGATTATATACAGATTTTTGTAAAGAAATTGGCTACACATTCATTGGAGTATGAGCCACTGGTTTTACGGAGAGCGAGTTTCATTGCTGTCAGAGAAATTGAAGTTGAGCACAACAGTTGGCCAATCTTTACAAAAATCTTTGTGTTACTACTGGAGACTAAAAATAATGATTCCCCTCTTTTTCTTACACCAACAATGCACACTTTTTACGCGATTCTGTTGAATGCGTGTGGTCACTAATCTTGATGTAGGATGCTGTTCATCTGTCACGGTACATGTTTTGGATGGTGCATCAAATATCAGCTCTGCTGCTTTTCTCTCTTATCCCGTGTGGCGTTTGCTCTCTGGCTCTTCTTGTGGCTTTGCACACCTTTAACCCTCCTCACTGAATCATACACCTGACCTTCACCTTACTCCATGAAGGTAGGGTATGACCTTCAGTCTTCAGCCCATCCTCTCTCATTTCCCCATGGATAGACAATAGACAATAGGTGCAGGAGGAGGCCATTCGGCCCTTCGAGCCAGCACCGCCATTCAATGTGATCATGGCTGATCATTCTCAATCAGTACCCCGTTCCTGCCTTCTCCCCATACCCCCTGACTCCGCTATTCTTAAGAGCTCTATCTAGCTCTCTCTTGAATGCATTCAGAGAATTGGCCTCCACTGCCTTCTGAGGCAGAGAATTCCACAGATTCACAACTCTCTGACTGAAAAAGTTTTTCCTCATCTCAGTTCTAAATGGCCTACCCCTTATTCTTAAACTGTGGCCCCTGGTTCTGGACTCCCCCAACATTGGGAACATGTTGCCTGCCTCTAACGTGTTCAACCCCTTAATAATCTTATACGTTTCGATAAGATCTCCTCTCATCCTTCTAAATTGCAGTGTATTCCAGATCTGTTGCTGATCCTTCAGACTCTTTTCATACTGTAATCCTCATTCCCTTCTGCACTGTCCCGTGGGCACTCAGATCTCCCTGCCTTCACTCCACTACTATGCTGGTAAACTCTTCTATTACCTTCTATTATGTGGGTTAGAATCGTGTAAAGGGATATGGGCTGAATGCAGGCACATGCGACTAATCCAGAATGTAACTTTGGTCGGCATGAGCAAGTTGGGTTGAAGCATTTATGACTCCGTGACTCTGTTCTATTCCTTCTGAATTAATCCCTGAAAACGACCTGAGCACCTTCTATCATTCTCACCATGATATTCTCTTCTTGCTTTGGTTTCCTCATTCCTGATATTCAGCTGTCATCCCAACCTCGGGTGCTGTCTGTGTGGAGTTTGCACGGTCTCCCTGTGACCACGTGGGTTTCCTCCAGGTGCTTCGGTTTCTTCCCACATACTAAAGATGTGCGGGTTTCCGAAGCAGGCTGAGAGGTGACCTGATAACAGTATATAAGAGTATGAGACACATAGATAGGGTAGTTTAATTATTTTTCCCTGAGGTAAAGGTTTCCAAATCAAGAGTGCATAGATATATGGTGAGTAGGAGTTTTGAAGGAGTATGCTCACTTTACAGTCAGAATGGTTGATATCTAATTGTAGGTTAATTGTCTGCTGTAAAATTCCCCAAATGTGCGGGGAATGGATGTAAAAGTGGGATAACACAGAACTAGCGTGAATGGGTGATCGATGGTCGGCATGGACTGGGTGGGTAAATGGCCTGTTTCCACGCGGTATATCCAAGTACTAAAACTGCCGCTGATGGTATGACAAGAAAGGAGCTCCTGACATGACTTCCTGACCCGCTGAGTTACTCCAGCGTTTTGTGCCTATCTTCAGGTTAATCCAGCATCTGCCATTCCATCGTACACATCCTCTCTTTATCTGCCTGATCCATCACTTTCTGTTACACCACCATCTACCTACCGGCAGCAAGGGTTCAGCCCATTTCACACGAGCAAAATGCAACCCCCTCTGCACTATCTTGCAAGGCTTTGCTTATCCAGTTGATAATCAACTGGTTTCCTATGAATCATTCACACGATGCTAAATCTGGATCATTGCAATCCAGTTTGGCAGGGTCAAATCTGCATTGTGTAATGTTTAATGTCATCATCTATCTACACTGTATATTTACGGCATGCTGTTCCGTTTGTTGCTAGAAATGAGTGCTCTCAACTCATGCATAATATTGAAAGCACGTCAACATAAGAAACTCTAGCTCAATGCCAATAAATGGGGTGGTTTCTCTGAGCTTATTATGCCTTGGCTTAATCTTGCTTATTAATGTGTGGAATTTCCTTTTTTCCTTTTTTTAAGCACCTTCATCCAAACCAGTATAGCAATCAAATCAACTTCTACTTGAAGATATAAATGAACCCGGAACTATTTGTACAATTATAGAGCATATTTTGTAATTGCTCATATCAGAGGTGGTATATCCTGTTAACGATAAAATTTTTGATCATCTCATAAAAATTTGTAGAGCTGTTTGTCATCCGATTTATTGTTGGAATTGTTTTCTCAAACTCTAGTTTCTCCTACCATATAATTCAAACCTCAGCAATAACAAAGTGCCATAAGGGGTGGTATGGTGGCGCAGCGGTAGAGTTGCTGCCTTACAGTGCCAGAGAGCCGGGTTCGATCCTGACTACGGGTGCTGTCTGTACGGATATTGTACGTTCTCTCCGTGGCCGGAGGGTTTCCCCCAGGTGCTCTGGTTTCCTCCCACACTTCAAAAGGTGTTCAGGTTTGTTGGTTAATTGGCTTCGGTGAAGATTGTAAATTATCCCTATTGAGTAGGCTAGTGCTAGTGTACAGAGATTGCTGGTCAGTGTGAACTCGGTGGGCCGAAGGGCTGCATCTGTATCTCTAAACTAAACTAAACCAAACCAAACCACACCACATCATGTCTTTTTGTTTTGTTCTCTTCAGTATCTCTTCTGTTTACATAAAGCTTCGGCCTGCACCTGCATTGACGATTGTTCATCCCCAGCTTGTCTCTGGATCCCTGTGCTCTGCACTTCTGTGAACCAAATGCCTGAAGAAAACTGCCTTCCAGAAACTGTTTAATTTATTAAGTAGGCAAAATATTTTTTTAAATTATGCTGTTATTTGTCAGCCTGTATTTGGAAATGTATTTCTAAGTGCCTCTCCTTGGAATTGATAAATGGATGAGTTTAATTTTCCTTTGTTAAAATTTAATGATTATGCATTGCTTTCGGGGAGAAAAAGATAAATGTTTGACTTAGAAAACTATAAGCTCTTTTTTTTCATGTTATGTTCACCCTGGGTCTTTTTAAATATTAAAAAAAAAGATAAATTATTAACATTGCATTTTGCAAATGTATTTTAATATAAATGTTGTAAACAGCTGCTGTGCTGCTTGAGGTATTCTGGTGGTACCTGCCCATATAGCAACAATCCTGGCAGTAATGGATTCTGTAAACTCGGCAACAGTGCCTCAAGCAGGAATTATATGGTAGTGCAATCTCGACATGCAGTAGACAAAAATTGAAACCATCAGCCTGGAAACTGAAGGGCATTTGCTGTAGGCCAACATTTTGCTTGCAACAGGAATGCAAACAGTGGAATTAGTAGGACGACTAGGGTAGGGGAGGGGGGGGGGAGAGGGAATGCAGGGGTTACTTGAAATTAGAGAAATCAATATTCATACCTCTGGGTTGTAAACTGCCCAAGCAAAATATGAGGTGCTGTTCCTCCAATTTGCACGTGGCCTCACTCTGACAGTGGAGGAGGCCCGGGACAGAAAGGTCAGTGTGGGAATGGGAGGGGAAGTTAAAAGGTCTGGCAACCAGGAAATTGCATAGGCCAGGGCGGACTGAGCGTAGGTGTTCAGCGAAACTTTCTCCAGAGATACTACCTGACCCGCTGAGTTGCTCCAGCACTTTTCCTCTATCTTCGGTGATCAGTATTTGTTGGGCATTGGAAGGTGCGATGGTAAGGGCAGGATTAGGTTGAAGATTCAAGATGCTGGAATGTGGAGGAAAGAAACTTAATACTGGAGGAACTCAGCGAGTTGAATGGCAAATGTAGGATGAAAGAAATTGTCAACATTTTGGGTCGAGACCCGTTGAGATTCTCTAGCAGTATGTTTTGCTCAGGATTAATTCAGGTTGGACAATTGCCTGGGAGGGGGGTGGTCACACTGTATCCGTCCACCACGTCAGCAGGTGGGGAAAGTTGGGATAGAGTCAAGAACTTAGGGGAACCGGATGAGAACATTACATAAAGGAGACCTAACTAAAATAGGTTTTCAGCATTGGATTGAGAACTTCTCAGGTAGTCCCTGTTTATGTAATAAAAACAGAAAATGCTACAAACACTCAGGCTGTGGAAAAAGGATTACAATTGAAGACCCTTCATCAGAACTGGGAAGGAGAGGAAATACATTTGTTTTAAACTGTAGAGAGAATGGAGGGTGAATGGGGATGACAAAGAGAATTTCTCAGGCAGCTTGAAGCCAGATCTGTACTGGGGATAAACTATAAAATAGGTAATCTGGTGGATGGTTAATGGGGACATTTAGGGAGAGAGAACGCAGTCCTCTGTTCATTACAATAAAAAAACTCAGCGAGTTAGAATGTGGACAAAATAGTCCTGCAGTCCTGCACATTGCAACTTGTGGCATTCAATTGTCTTTGTTCTCACTGTGTGACTGCCCCCAATTCACAGCTTTTATGAGCAAAGAACTGTTCTCTATTTCTAACTGCGCGCATTAACCCATTGACCAAGTGACTTGTTTAGAACATATACCCAGGGGAATTCCAGCCTCCTTACCAGTGATGTATCAATGGTCTTAACCATCCCCTCCCTGAAAATCAGTCCCAATTTGTTGTGCCTCCTTCCCAGTTGAAGGACCTTTGTCATAAAATGTTAACTCTCTTCCTCCTCACACATATGTCATCTGATCTGATGAGTATTTTCACCATTTTCTGTTCTGATTTCTGCTTTTATTTTGGATTTCCAAACTCTGCAGATTTCCTCTTTAAGTAATGCCAAAGAAGACACAAGTTCACAAGCAATAGGAGCAGAATCAGGCCATTCGGCCCATCAAGTCTACTCCACCATTCAATCATGGCTGATCTTTCTTTCCCTCCTAACCCCATTCTCCCGCCTTCTCCCATCACCCCTGACACTCGTACTATTCAACAATCTATCACTGCCTTGAAAATATCCATTGACTTGGCCTCCACAGCCTTCTGTGGCAATGAATTCCACAGATTCACCACCCTCTGTTGTTCCACCAGATGACTGTTGTGTTGTACAAGCTTGTTGAGAATGATTGGCCAGTATTGCGTTCAGGTTGGGTGTACCTTTATAAAAACCCTACACCAGAACATCACTCCACTGAATACCACTATGTCCAAGCCTCCTCATGCATTAACACATTTGAACCACTGTAAAACCTAGAAGACAAACTGTGGACTTTGTGCCACCTGCTCTAATTTTATTATTTTTCATCAAAATTAAAATTGCACATAAGAGCATGGTGACGCTTGATCTAATTTTTCAGCAGATTGAAAACTGCAGGTGCTAGAAATCTGAAATAAAAACAAACAATGCTAGAATATTCAGCATGTCTGCCAGCAGCAATGGAGATGACAAAATTAGCATTTCAGGTCAAGAATCTTTCCTCAGAACAATCTTGGTTGTTCCCCTTTGCCTGACTTGTGGGATATTTTCAGCATTTACTGTTTTTATTTAATTTTGTTTTTTTGGTCCTTATTTCCAAGGCAATCAAATTATTGTGGTAATTTTGTTAATTAAAAAATTGCAGAAACTTTGACTTTTATACTACTGAGATTTGCTGAAGTGTAATTCTGCACAATTCATGTATATTTAGTATTTTTCTGGAACTGTATTTCCACGATTAAAATTAGTTTATGCAACCACGATAGCCATATTAATGAGAGTTTGCTTGTGTTTTTTTTTCAAATTTAAGACTCTGTTGATCATGACGTTCATGTTTCTGCAGTCAGCACTAAACAATGACTATATAACAAAGGATTATATGATGTTAATGGTAAGTTAGCAAACATTTTTTGAAATGTTTGCAGTGTAAGGGCAAGAGAGATAGTTGGAGTATTTTGCCCAGGATGGAATTATCAAATTGGCAGCCCTCCCAACCCTTCCGAATTTGGCGGAAAGTTTCCGCTTTCTTATTTCATTTCCGCAATTCTGATTTTGCCTCACATTTTTCCGCAAAACACATGCCTCGCCGCTGGCCCGGCCTCGCCTTGTCGCTGGCCAGTCCTCACCTCGGCGCTCGCCTCGCCTCACTGCTGGTCTCGCCACTCGCCTGGCCTCATCTTGTCGCTGGCCAGGTCTCACCTCTGGCCTAGCCTCGCCGTTGGCCTGGCGTTGCTGCAGAACGTGAGGCCCGTTGATGTTGAGAGGGGATGGGGGGGGGGGGGGGGGAGAGTTGGGGTGCGGGGGAGGGGGCAGTGGAGATGGAGGAGTGGGGGTCGGGGGTGTGGAAGAAGGGAGGGGGAGTGGATTTGGGGGGAAAGGGGGGGTGTAAGAGGGGTAGGGGGAGGAGGGGGGTGGAGGAAGGGATGGGAGGGAGGTAGGGGTGGGGGGGAGGGGGTGGGGGGAGTAGGGTTTGGGGTGACATGGACTGTTGTAATTTGTTGTTGAAGACCACTGGAGCAAGTATGTCTTCAATTAAATTAGGTATGTGCAGTTTTTTAAACAAAACTCTTTCTTCATAACTTTGCCATGCATTTTATGACCATTGTTCTTTTATTCAATACCAAGAGAATTGGGATGTGTAAGGAAATAGCAAAATAGAAAAAACAAAACAAAACACATTTTTCATTGTTGTAAAAACTATTTCTGTTCAATAACGTTTCTATAATAGTAGAATATACTCACGATAGGCCTGACATTGTACATGTAGTCCAAGAACTACAGACTGTTGGAAATAATAGTCGTTTTTCACGTATGTGCAATTGGCGTGCATACATTCTTTTGCTGAAAAGTTGCATTACGCGCCATATTATGAATTTTGATGTGAAATTCTGAATTTTGGACGTCAAAATTCTGAATTTGTAAAATCAAATGTTGGGAGGTCTGCCGGTGGGCATAGCTTTAATGTGAGAAAGGGAAAGTTTAAAGGGGATGTGCAAGGCATGTTTTTTTTACACAGAGAATGGTGGATGCCTGGAACATGCTGGAGGGATAGTGGAAACAGATAGCAACATTTGTGTCATTTTATCAGGTACATGAACGAGCAAGGAATGGAGGGATATAGATCGTGTGCAGGCACTTACATTGGCATTGTGGTCAATATGGACCATGGGCCATATGGGACTGTCCTCATACTGTTCTGTGTTCAGTGCAAAGATTTCAACTACAGGTTTATTATTTTAAGTAAACTGTATTCAGTTTATTATTTTTAATTATAATGGGGACTAGGGTAATAGCAGAAATATTCTCTGGACATTATTATGCCGCATGAGCTGATCTTCACTTCCGATGATGAGGTAAAGGTTTTCAGTTCTTTCGTAGGGCGATGGGTTAAAATATCTCAGAAGCAAATAAAACCTCAATAGCATTGTAGGCCAATTTACTGTAAACTCTTGTACCATAGCTCTTTAAATGTTAGTATCCCATCTGAAATAAACCGTGTTTAAAAGGTGAAGTATGACTGAAGATCTACTCTTTAGTATCGGCTATATTAAGACCTTTCGTAACTCTCATTTACTTAACTGACTTTCTCGTACCACTGTGTCAATAGGGTTTTCTGTACAACCCGATGAATCATCTGTCTGCAGTAGTATTTTTGTTTACCTGTGTGTTTTTTGAAGTTTGACGTCCATTGTCCGACAGAATAAACATTTCCTTTTTATCACCAACCCTGTACATTGGTTACCCCAAAGGGGAGATTTTATACATTAGGCCGCTCACATAAGGTGATTATTCTTTTGTGTAGGAAGGAACTGCAAATCCTGGTTTGCACTGAAGATAGACAAAAAAAAGCTGGTGTAACTCAACGGGGTCAGGCAGCATCTCTGGAGAAAAGGTCTGAAGAAGGGGTTCCGACCCGAAACATCACGTTTTCCTTTTCTCCAAAGATGCTGCCTGACCCGCTGAGTTACTCCAGCATTTTGTGTCTATCATTGTGATCATTCTTTCATTGTCGTGAATCCTGAAAGAATAAAACAGCTGAGGATGCCACAACTTTGCCATTAGATCAGTCTCACTTTTTTAACCAAAAAGACGGCAGAAAGTGCTGGAGTAACTCAGCAGGTCAGGCAGCATTCCTGGAGAATATGGATGCTCTCCTATCTGTACACATCCCATCCATGTCCTCCATGTTCCATATTTTCCGACATTAGCATCCACTCCCCACGCACTAGGTGCTATTTAAAGAGGCACGTCTTTGGGATGTGGGAGTTAAACTGGAGCACCCTAAAGTGAGGGGGTGCAAGCTCCACACAGTCAGCACCCGAGATTAGAATCCACCCTGAGTCTCTGGCTCTGTGAGGCAGTACATCTACTTTGCCACCCTTTTGATTTCTCCTAACAAAACACATAACCTCACACTTTCCCATTTTAAACTCCATTTGCCAAGTTTCTGCCCATTCTATACATCCCATGGCAGAGACCAAATATCATCGCATCGCTTTCTCCCTCCTTAAGATAAATCGTGAATAATTGAGGGCCATGGAATGATCCTTTCTGTTCTCCACCAGTCACAGACATCATTCCTCATAAAATCCCATTTATTCCAACCCTGCCTTCCACAAGATAACACGTTTTCAGTCTATGCTAACTCGCTTCCCCCATTGCCGCAAATTCTTATCTTGTGCACCAGCCTTTTATGTGGCAATCGCCTTCTGGAAATCCAGATACACAACATCTACATGATCCTTTCATGATGCTTTATCTTTTAATAAGCACTGCTTTCCTTCTGACACCTCCTCTGTATCACGAGGGCCAGATGTTAGTTCTCTTGCGCTCATGGGTAAGTACATGAACACTTTTTTTTCCTTTCTGAAGGGAACCAGAGAAAGTTATTTCACATTAGTGTTAATGTAAACATTTACAATATTTAACCAGATATTGGTTTTAGTCATCCTCCTTCTTGGACAGTGGACGCACACAATAGTGAAGTTTTTGAGATCTAATCTAGCAAAGCTGACACCAATTAGAACTCTCCTCGCCCCTGAGAGACTGAAAAGAGAGAATTTAGATTTTAAATTTGCGGTAAAATTGCCATTTCTATGCACTCGGGAGACACAAGTAATTGGTTCCTTTGAGGATGTACAGGAGCAGAAATCTTAAGTTCATAAGTCGTATGGCCTGTGGGAATTGTGCGAGGATCTGAGCTGTTCTGAGCTTCCATTTAGCATGCTTTGAATCGAGAGAGCAGTCTTTTGCTTGACTGTTCTTGTCTGACAAGTTATTGCGAATGAAGAAGCTACAGTTTGATAGTCTGGTGTTATTTTATTCTGCTCCTAAGACTCGTGAACTTAGATTTCAGCTCCAGTACATCTTCACAAAATAACCAATTACTTTTGTCTTCCAAGTGCTCAAACATTGCAATTTTTTACCACAAATTTATGGTGATATTTGTGCTAAAATAAGCCAAATATGAACATTAAAAGCATAATTTTTACTCAAATACGTTTGATGGTCTTTATCACTTTGCTTTCATTAATGCAGTATAAATGTACACCTTGAAATTGAACAGTGGATGCTTGGGCATGTTAAATAGGGTCTCCATCTGAGAAGCCGACCATCTCTTTGCCTTCGCAGGTGCTGCTTGACCTGTTGAGTTCCCCCAGCAGTTTGCTTGTGACTACAGATTCCTGCACCGACAGTCTCTTGTGTCCCCATGTTAAACAGTTGCGCTACCGGGGGTGGTGGTTGAAGCAGATACGATAGTGGCATTTAAGAGACTTTTGGATAGGCGTACGAATAGGCAGGGAATAGAGAGATATGGATTAAGTGCAGGAGGTAAGAGTTGGTTATGGCATCATGATCATGTCGGGCACACACATTGTGGGCCGAAGGGGCCTATTCTTGTGCTGTACTGTTCTCTGCCACTGGGTTGTGGATTGTGTTGAGGAGCCCAAGGGAGAACAGTGCTTACTTAAAGGGAACGAATAGTAGGTTCTCACTACTGGACTCCCTCAGACTTCGACCCGCAAGCAAGATTAACGCTGGCCTTGCAGGCACTGCCACATCAGTGGAGGAACCTAAAGGTGGCATCTTAAGGTGAGAGGGACAAAGTGTAAAGGAGATGTGCGCGGCAGGTTTGTTTTATATAGAGCCTGGAACATGCTGCCAGAGGAAGTGGTGGAGACCAATACAATAGTGGCGTTTAAGAGGACTTTGGATAGGCACACGGAAATGTAGGGGATGGAAAGATATGGAACATATGCAGACAGAGGAGTTTAAATTGGCATCAAGTCTGGCACAAAAATTATGGGCCAAGGAGGCTTTTAGATGTGCACATGAATGTGCAGGGAATGGAAAGATGTGGACTACGTGCAAGCAGAAGAGATTAGCTTAATTTAGAGTCGTAGAGTCTTTTAGCGTGGAAACAGGCCCTTCGGCCCACTTGCCCACACCAGCCAATATGTCCCATCTACATTAGTCCCACCTGCCTGCTTTGGCCCCACAACCCTCTGAACCTGTCCTATGCATGTACCTATCTATATGTTTTTCTTAAGCGTTTGACGGCACTGGGCCTGTACTCGCTGGAGTTTCGAAGAATGAGGGGGGGACCTCATTGAAATGTACAGAATAGTGAAAAGCTTGGATAGAGTGGATGTGGAGAGGATGCTTCCACTAGTGGGAGAGTCTAGAACTAGAGGTCATAGCCTCAGAATTAAAAGACGTTCTTTTAGGAAGGAGATGAGGAGGAATTTCTTTAGTCAGACAGTGGTGAATCTGTGGAATTCTTTGCCACAGAAGGCTGTGGAGGCCATCAGTGGATATATTTAAAGCAGAGGTAAATAGATTCTTGATTAGTACAGGTGTCAGAGGTTTTGGGGAGAAAGCAGGAGAATAGGGTTAGGAGGGAGAGATAGATCAGCCATGATTGAATGGCAGAGTAGACGATGGGCCGAAAGGCCTAATTCTGCTCCTATCACTTATGAAACGTTGCCATAGCACCTGCCTCAACTATCTCCCCTGGCATCTCTGGAGAAAAAGGACGGGTGACGTTTTGGGTCAGGACCCTTCTTCAGACCATTCTCCCAGACTGAAGAAAGGTCCCGACCCGAAACGTCATCCATCCTATCTCTCCAGTGATGCTGCCTGATCCGCTGAGTTATTCCAGCATTTTGTGTCTATCTCCCATCTACCTCATTGGAGAACTTAGAACTATGTGTTTATCTTCGGCATGAGTTTAAATCCCACCTCAACAGCTGGGGAATTCACATTGAAGTATTTAACTTTGAAACAAAAAAAAAACTATGATTGTTCGATTGTTAGATTGTTGTAAACACATAATTCGCCGGCGTTTTTCAGGGAAGTAAGTGTGCTGAAGCTGCCCTTATGTAGTATGACCTGGGTGAGACCCACCAGTGTGGTTGATCCTAACTAACATCTCGAAGCTCAGAAACTGCTACATTCAAGGGGTGATCAGGAATGGAAAAAATTGTACCAGCTGTATCAGTCATATCCACATCCCATGACTGACGTAAAAAGAATTGCAAGAACATTTTGTTTCTTTCCAGTTCAAATGGCACACTGCATTGAACAATGTCGCTGTTTCATTGTTGTTGATGAGTTGTTACTTTGGAATGTCCACGTGCCACTTGCACCATGTCTGCAGGCTAAACACTGCCTCCGCATCCGCTCAGCTAGGAATGGAAAATGTACACACTGCCACCTCATCAGCTCAGCTATGAATGGAACATGAAATTGGTCTTCTCAGGATCAATCACACTAGAACAAAACAAAACAAAACCTATGGGGATATTTATAAACGCATGCTTCCGGGGGGGGGGGGGGGGCGGGTAGGACTCAATGTACAAAGCGCCGGAGTAACTCAGCGGGTCAGGCAGCATCTGTGAAGGTGATGTTTCAAGGCAGTACCTTTCTTCAGCTGATGGAGTGGGTGGGTAGGTGGGACAAAGCCTGTGGCAAGTGATATATGGATACAGGTCGAAGGGTTGATTGGCAGATGGAGTAAGAGAGAAAGGACCGAGATGAAAAAGAGACAAAAAGGTGTCAGATAAGGAGAGAAGAGGTGGGATGTAAATCTAAATCCGGAGGGAGGGATAAACGGTGAAAGGATACCACCTCTGGCTAACTTAGTCTGAAGAAGAGTCCCGACCCAAAATGTTGCTTACTCATTCCCTTCATAGGTGCTGCCTGATCTACTGAGTTACCCAAGCACTTTGTGTTTTGCTCAGGATTCCAACATCTGTAGTTTCATGTGTCTCCCCGATCTCAATGTACTTCAATTATTCTGTTGCTTCAGTTCGGTAGCAATTCCCTTATGACAGAAAACTCCTGGTTAAAATTTCCTCAGAAGTGCTTGAAGCTAAATAAAGCTGCCCATCTCCTGCACAGTAGCTGTTGCACAGCTAGAGTTTGTGCGGTTGAACTGTCTAGAGAATAAGGAGTGAGTTGAGTGGTGGCTGGGTGATTAGGAATTGTCCTCAAGAGGAGGGTAAATTTGGAAAGTTATTTAAGGGACTTTGGAAGAGTGTGGTTGGAGATGGAAAGTTGGCATACAACAGTAAGGTACATCATAAAATCGAGACTGTGTGTGGCCAGTTTAGTTTATTATCACCTGTACCAAGATGCAGTGATCTGCAAGCTATCCAGTCAAACCATAACCATACACAAGTACAATCATTCAATTGTAAGTAGATTCTCTTCTGCGACAACACGCCAAGTGTCGCCACACACTGGCACCATCTTGCAACTTCCAAATCTCTGAAAAGTCCGATCCTGGCCCAAGGAGATGTGCAGTTTCTTAATTCCACACTCTAAGGCCCAGTGTGTGTCCTGGTGGCACTGGGTCTGTGATGTAGGGGTGGGTCTGGCCCAGCACGATGCTGTCAGCTTCCACCGCCGCTCTGCGCAGCTGGCACGGGCGGCGCTCGATCCACTCGCTCGCCCGGCTGCTGCAGGGCCTTGCACCACTATTTTACAATAAGGATTTTAAACTGGTTTAAAAATTAAAGCCCATATCCACACATCGGGCAATTGGAAGCTGAAAGGCCATATATTACTCCTATTCTGAATCCTCCCTCCCACTCTGCACAATGAAAATTGCAAGATTCTCACTGAATTCTCCGCCTGAAACCCAGAGAAATGTATGATCTCAGACAATGTGAAGCAGAGAGTTTGCTGGACAAATGGCAGTCTAGTTTAGTTTAGAGATCCAGTGCGGTAACAGGCCCGTCAGCCCAGGCCGACCAGCGATTCTCACACACGATCACTGTCCTACACACACGAGGGACAATTCACAATTTTACCGAAGCCAATTAGCCTACAAACCTGTACGTCTTTGGAGTGTGGGAGGAAACCCACGAGGTCACGGGGAGATCGTACAAACTGCAGACAGGCGGCAGCCATAGTCAGGATCAAACCTGGGTCTCCAGTGCCATAGGGCAGCAACCCTACCACTACGCCACTGTGCCGCCCCCTACACCACTGTGCCATTCTGGGTTGTTTTACAGAAACTATTATACCATGCAGGGAGGAAGAAAAAGAAATGCGTTGACATTTAATGACTTTCATAATTCAGATATTCCACAAAGTCTAAGCCAATGAAGCACTTTGCAGCACAGTGGTGTTGTAAAGAGAGCAGCAGCTTCCACCATGCAAGCTGACATGTTAGTGAGATACTGGTCAATAGTTTTACTTGGGGACAAACACAAAGTACTGTAGACCTGGACTGTCTACAGCAGAAATGCCAAACAGCTCAACCACTTTCACTTGAGCTGCCTACGCAGACTCCTTCACATCAGGTGGCAGGACAAAATTCCCGACACAGAGGTCTTGGAACGGGCCGGAATCTCCAGCGTCCACACCCTCCTACGGAAAGCACAAGCCAGATGGGCAGGCCATGTCGTCAGAATGCCAAAACAGCTTCTGTATGGAGAACTGTGTCAGGGCAAGCACTCAGTAGGAGGACAGAAGAAACGGTTTAAGGACTGCCTCAAAGTGTCCCTCAGACTTGGACATCAACCTCAGCACTTGGGAGTCTCTTGCTCTGGACCGTCCAACCTGGTGTAGCAAGCTCACCACAGGAGCCCGTGCAGCAGAGAACAGACGCACTGCAGAGGCCCAGAGGAAACGCACCGTGCGCAAGGCCCGGGCTACCTCCACTTCCACTGCAGCAGCCATCCACTTGTGTCCTACCTGTGGGCGTGCCTTCCGGGCCCGGATTGGCCTCACCAGTCACATCCGGACCCACAGTCACCAATCCTCCAACAGAAAGTGAAGTCATGGTCATCTTCGAACCCAAAGGACGAACAACAACTGTATCGAACCCTATTTGCAATCAGCTTGGAAACACTATTTTTAAAATTATAACCAAGTATTATAGGATTTCTGGCCCGAAACGTCATTTGTCTATTCCCTCCCCAGAAGCTACCCGACCCACCGAGTTCCTCCAGCACCTTGTGTTTTGCTCAAGGTGTTACATTTCCAAAGCTACACTCAACACCTTTGAGAACACCCAAACAGGGTGAGAATGAAGTGCTTTTTATTGCCGATCTAATCCAAAAACTGGCATCCCGGAGAAAAATAACACGTTGCATTCGAAGCAGGTTTGCCATAGAACAACAAGCTTCTATTTTGGGGATTAGGCATGAATAATGTTCATAGACAGACGAGCAGATATACCGGTTTAAAACAAAAACAACAAACAAGATCAGGTGATTTAGAAATGCTGCCAGCTGCAAACACTTTCCCACTGCAATCTCATAATCAGCAGTGCTGAAACTACAGATGTGAAGGGATGTTAGGATCCTGAATGTCCTGCCTCAAAGCAAGTTTTAAGTATAATTTAATGTTTGAAATCAATTTTAAAACGATTTAGAATTGACAAAGCATAAATCATTGACATGATGATTAATCCTACTTTCAGTCTCGTGCAGCGCATGAGTTTGATTGATCGAGGAAGGCATCATGGAAACATGGCCCTTCAGCCCACCGAACCCACATGCACCATCGATCACTGGTACAAACTAGTTCTACGTTAACCCAAAGATAGACACATGTCTGAAGCAGAACATCACTTATCTAATTTCTCCAGAGATGCTGCCTGACCCGTTGAGTTAATCCATCATTTTGTGTCTATCTTTAGTATAAAAGGCATGGACCCATTCGGCCCAAACCTCTCCTGCGGGCCCGGCAACCCTCCCCCAACTGACGACCCTCACCCACTCCATCCCCCCTGAAGACCCCCCCCCCCCCCCGGGGCCGGGCGAGGGGGGAGAGGAATGGGAAGAGGCAGCCACTCACTCTCCAGCCCCTCCCCACCCCCCTCATTGGCCGCCACTCCCGTCACTCGGGTGGGTTCCCACCCCCCCCTCCGAGCGGCAACCCTCCCGCAACTGCGCACGCGCGGATTCGGCGGCCATCTTACGTACTAGATCAACAGGCCCCAACTGCACAAGCGCGGACCCGTTGAGTTCTCACTGTGATGTCAAACACGGAGGTAGCCAATCAGGACGCGCCAGACCCCACGTGGGTGGAGGTGGTGGAGGCAATCAAATTTATTAAAGTATAAAAAGTGTTTTTTAAGTTTAAAAAGTGAAAAAAATATATATATATAACAACCATTTGAACCGTAGGCCAATGGTGATTAAGATGGGCTTAAAATTGGTGCGCTATCTTGTACCGTTTTGGCTGTATTTCGAGAACAAATATATCCACAAACAAGATGAGAGTTTTAGTAATGTACTAGACCAAGTGGACCCTTTGGGCCCAAACCTCTCCTACATTGGTGCAGCACCCTCTCCTCCACCCATCCCCCTTCCCTCCTCCCTCCTCTCCCCTCTCCCCTTTCCCTCCACCCCCTCCCCTCTCCCTCTCCATCCCCCTCAACCCCCCTTATCTTCCCTCCACCCCCTCCCACACTCCCTCCCTACCTCCCTTAGATTTAAACTTTAAAATGTAAATAACTTTTAAAATATAACACCGATTTCAATGAAACTTCTTCCATTAGCACCAAAGGAACGACGGTGAGTAAGGTGGGCCTAAAATTGTTGCGCTATCATGTACCGTTTTGGCTGTAGTTCAGGAACAAACAAACAAACAAATGAGAGTGTTGGTATATAGATAGATGTGCATCCACAGTTTCTTTTTATTACTATGTTATCCCACTTTTACTCCCTATACACCAAGGGCGATTTACAGAGGCCAATAAACCTAAAACCCGCATAACTTTGGGATGTGGGAGGAAACCGGAACACCCGGAGGAAACCCACGTGGTCACAGGGAGGACGTGCACACTGCACACAGACAGCACTCAAGGTCAGGAATGAGATTGGGTCTCTGGCACTGTGGGGCAGCAGCTCCACCAACTGTGCCTCGGTACCACCAGCGTTTTGGAAAGCTCACGGTTGGTGTGAAGTTGTAAGATTCTTTATAGAATAAGATAAGACTTTATAGATAAGACTTTGCCTTCCATCACAGTGAGGGTATGCCTAGAGCAATCACTGTGATGGCTGTTTTGTGTAAAAAAATTGTATCTGTGTGTCTTGTGTTCTTTAATGTCTACTGCCGGACCCTGACGTGAGAGGACGCTGGCGTTGATTATTCGGCGCTTTTCCGTCAGGATAGTTTGTCTGTTTGTCTGTTTGTTTCTATGTTAATTGTATTTGTAAAGCGCTTTGTGCATGTGTTAAGGCGCTATATAAAATAAATATATTATTATTATTATTATAACCGATAAAGATATCACAATGCAACAGCCAAACTATTTTTTTTAAAGTTTATTATAAATTATTTGTATATACACATTTCTCATATCAAGAGATTAGGCTACATATGAAAAATCAATTCTTGCCAGTAACAGGAATAATCATGAAGATAGTTCAGTTGAACCTAGACAGGTTGGAGTATTGATTTTTGCATTAATTTCCTGAGTTCGCAACAGTAAATTTCACATACTCAAGGCAGTTGTTAATGGGACTTCTCCTTGAAACAAACCTCAAGTTATATCATTGCACAACTGTATAATTAACTCCAGGTCTGTTTATCATGGACTTGATATTCTTATCATTCACAGTGAAACATCCCATTAACACAAAATTTGGCATTGGCAGTCCAAGAGAAAGTGCTTAAAATGTATTGGCAGGGTTTGACATGCTACAAAATTTGGAGTCTCCCCTCAACCCAATGGGACCTGTTTTATGTGTAAACGTGAACAGCAACTTTATGTGTAAGGGGGAATTCATGAGCAGATAAATGTTTTGGTGGAAATGCAAAGGCTAGTCGGCTACAGATTCAAAACCAATCTGAGGAACCCAGATTTAATAGGCGACGTTTTGGGTCAGGATGTTGCAGGTAAGGTCCCATCCCGAAACGTCGCCTATCCATGTTCTCCAGAGACGCTACTTGACATGCTGAGTTACTCCAGCACTGTGTGTCTTCTTTTGTAAACCAGCATCTGCAGTTGCTCGTGTCCTGCCAAATTTAAACTTGGAGATTGGGCAAATCTTGAAGGTTTCTGGCTACGGTTTGGGAGGCTTGGACATTGGCGAAACGCTAACCAGGTTACAGTGCAAAGCAATCATTATTGAGCACAGTAAATTATAGTGTTCTCATTGCAGGTCGTAAGTATGGCAGGCAAATGTGTGTGACCGCCTTTTATAAAATGTGGATTTCCAATTTTCAGAGAGGAATTAGGGTGAAGTGTGACAAAGAGCAAGCAATCTATGGAATTCTCTGCCACAGAAGGCAGTGGAGGCCAATTCACTGGATGTTTTCAAGAGAGTTAGATTTACCTCTTAGGGCTAAGGGAATCAAGGGATATGGGGGAAAAAGCCAGAACGGCTTACTGATTTTGGATGATCAGCCATGATCATATTGAATGGCAGTGCTGGCTCGAGACCGAATGGCCTACTCCTGCACCTATTTTCTATATTCCTTCTCCCACTCCCCTTCGCACAATCTTCCAGAAGACCATGATATTTCTCTTAAATATTGCCAACAGTTCCTCATTTTTCACATTGTAGCATTGTATGCCGAGGTAACACTATGTAATTTTATAAGATTTCTGAACCCTCGCACTATTGAATGGAGCTTTCTTCTGTAAATATAAAGATTTACAAATTTTGCTAATAACTATGTATTTCTGAAAAGTGCTGACATAACCCTGTCTAAGAGAATATTAATTAACTGTAATTGATAGATTTTCAGAGTTCTCTGGATTGAACATGTTCTCAAATAAAACTTTAAAAAGCATACACAGGTTAGTGCAGACAGAAGCAAATTGATTCCAGTCAACTTGTGGCAACAGAAATAACATCAAACCAGCTGATGTCTCATCAGCCCTCAAGGGTTGCCTGTGATTCAATACAATTTTGTCTCACTGGATTTCTGCACATACAAATCTCAATGTTCATGAGCTGTTATAGTCACTAGTGTCTCTCTGCAGGAAGTTTTAAAACAAACTCCCCATGTTACAGAACAACTTTGATCTCTGGAAACATTCCAGGTTTGAAAGGGAAAACCTTCCAACTGGTTGACAACGAAGATGTCTTCCTCCTAGCTGACTTGCCCACGCTGGCTCAATACGGCCTGGTGAATGGAACAAGTGCGGTTGTTGGCTCTGCTGCTGGGACTGGGGCGATAGAGGCACAGCTGAGGTTTTTGGTGACAATCATACACTGGATTGGCCACAACACGATGCCAACGAACATGACCAACACCACTATGAACAGTACCAGCCTCTTCCACTCGCCAAGGAAGGAGAAGCAGTTGCGTCCTTCGCTTTCTGCTTCAGGAGACGGGTTCTCTTGCTTGCCTTCACCAATGTCAATACAGATGCAAAGGTCAGTGGTACCCGACACATCAGGGTTCTTGTGACACAGCTTCTTGCCCTCCGCCCAAACCGGCTCCTCGAGTTGTAGCTGAGGGGGGAGTTTGGCGAGCAGGTCTTGACTCGTCCGCAGGGCGGGGGTCCCGTGATCGGGCACTGCCGTGTGCTGCCTGCAAAGGGGGCAGACGATATCACCGGTCTCTTCAGTTGGCATTGATGCCAGAAGCCTGGAAAGGCACTCCAAGCAAAACGTGTGCCGGCATTCCAGCACCTTGGGGGTCTTGAAGATGTTGTCATAGGAGGAAAAACAGATGGTACATTCCACCCCTTCCATGGAGTTCTTCTCCGGGCATTCTACTGACTCCCCAGCCGGAGTTTCCTTTGGGGTGGCACTCATCTCTGTGTGCCACACCTGGTTTAGAACAGACATGGTTAACCTGAGGAGAGGAGGAAGAATAGCAATGTTGAGTAGTTGCAACAGGACTCCCTTCAATGGATCAAAACAGTTCCTACATCACACACAACCCACATTTCCCTCCAGTTTTAACCAATAAATATTCTGGTGCAGCTCCGATCAGCTTAACCTGGCAAAATAAAATGTGATGCTGTTTTGGAAAACCAATTAAAGCAGCAAAAAATATCACTGCTTGGTGACTGAGCCTGTCCACAAATCCAACATAAAAATTATTTCACTGCATTGAATTAATAATAGTTAACAGTGGCACGCAATTGACATTTTAATGTTGGAAATCAGAAATAGAGCAGATAAGGTTGGAAATACTCATCCAGTCTTAAAGAATCTGTGGAGAAAGGAGTGGAGTTAACCTTTTAGACTGCAAGAGATTACATTCTTTAAACAAAAACCCTATTGATCCGAAAGGTCAATTCCATTTGTGCTCCACAGACCTGCTACCTAATTCCTGGTTTTCAATGTACGACTACACGACAGGCATCTTTTAAAATCTTTATTAAACAAAGCACCCCTTAACTCAGGAATAGGGAAATGCAACACAAAACGAGATGTTTTAAAATTCAGCCTCAGCCGATGAAAAGCAATGAGGAATGTGTAAGAAGGAACTGTAGATGCTGATTTAAATCGAAGATAGACACTGGAGAGAAGGAATGGGTGGCGTTTCGGGTCGAGACCCTTCTTCAGACTGAATATGTAGTGCTGCCTGTCCCGCTGAGTTACTCCAGCTTCTTATGTCTTATCAAAAAGCAATGAGGAAATTGGCAGCGTGTAGCTACAATTTTATGGACACCTGATAAACTTTGAATTACAGCGTTAGAGGAGTAACAGGCTCTTCTGCGACCAAGGTACATGTTCAAAGAAGGAGTGTAGAATTAACAGCCGGATGTTGAGAAATAGTGGGTTGCCAAATCATTCCCTACTCACACTGTTCCAGACGATCCCATAGGTATACATTCAAATGACATTAAAACGGAATTAAATCAAGTTAACTGCATTCAGGGCTTTCTTTTTTTAAATGTTATGGGTTTTTTAAAATCTTAAATCAAAATGATCCATGCTCATTCTCAATTTAAAATAATTTAACTGATAATTTATTGCATGTTTAATGTAGCAGAGATTGTCAGATCTTTTCCCCAGGATGGAAAAACCAATTATTAGAGGGCATAGCTTTTAAGTTGAGAGGGACAAAGTTTAGAGGAGATGTGCGGGACAAGTTTTTTTTTTTACACAGAGGATGGTGAAAGACTGGTACATGCTGCTGGGAGTGATGGTTGAAGCAGATACATTGGTCACATTTTGAAGTCTTTTGAATAGGCACATGATATGGGTTACATACAGATAGATACCTGATGGTCTTAGCATCATGTTTGGCACAGATACTGTGGGCTGTTGGGTCTGTTCTTGTGCTATACTGTTCTGGGTCCTATTTATTTGTTGTGTTGTTGCATTTAATGTGTCTGTAAAGCTGCAGCAAGTAAGAATTTCATTCTTGACCATTGAATATTTTAAAGTACTAAAATTCAGGTTTGCTCCACTGAATTGGGACTTGCCCAACTTCAGTCTGAAGAAGGGTCTCGACCCGAAACGCCACCCATTCCTTCTCTCCCGAGATACTGCCTGACCCGCTGAGTTACTCCAGCATTTTGTGTCTGCCCAATTCAAATGATTAGTTTAACTGGATACTCAACTAAGAGAAGAACAGAGTTGTTGCATGTCCCCTTCATGTTGATTAGAAAACAGCTTTTCAACAAGAAATCACTCTTTCTACCTCATCCCCATTAAGCAGTCTGAAGAAGGGTCTCGACCCGAAACGTCACCCATTCCTTCGCTCCACAGATGCTGCCCGCCCCGCTGAGTTACTCCAGCTTTTTGTGTCTGTCTCCCATTCAGCCTAACCTCATATTCAGACTCTGAATGCTATTATGGGCCTGGGGGTTGGAGATTAAATGAAGTGTGGGCTCATCGTGAGCTGAACACCAGGTTTGTTTATTCAAAATGAAAAAAATAACAACGAAATTGCTGGAAACACTCAGCGGGTCAGGCAGCATTCGCGAGAGAGGAACAGAATTAATGTTTCAGGTCAGACACCTTTGTCAGACATCATTTTCAGTGGAGTAGAAATCTAAGGGATTCGGACTAAGGACTAGTAATTTAGGGGTTCAGAATAATTTGATTCAATTTTTTTTTTTTAAATCACACCTCCAATGATTTTTTAAATCATTGCACCTCCAAGGTAACCAGTTCTAGTCTGAAGAAGGGTCTCGACCCGAAACGTCACCCATTCCTTCTCTCCTGAGATGCTGCCTGACCCGCTGAGTTACTCCAGCATTTTGTGTCTACCAAAGCAGTTTTAAAATATATACACAGCAATAAAAACCAGCCCGAGCTGCGAATTAATTAAAATGTGAACGACTGCTGAGAGTTAAACAGTTGCTCAATATTTGCTATTGTGTGAAAGAAGCAACAGACTTTTTAAGTTCTTTTCTAGAAGCTGCAACAATTCACAACCATGCTTTGGAAAACATTTAACTGTCGAGAAGCTCAGTAATATTCCACCAGACCGCTCTCCAGATGCAAATCCACCCCATAAAGTCAACCAGCGTCTAATAATTTCCAATCAATAAGTAAATAAAAATATGATAATAAATATTTTAAAAATATTTACAAAGTTTCAAGGAATGGAAGGGAGGAGGAGAGTTGAATTAAATAGACATTTCAATCAAAGAGCCAGTAGGAACATGAAGGGCCGAATAGCCTTGTGTATTATTCTACAATTTATGTTCACCAACGCTGCAAATTAACAAACCCAGAATAATAGTTGTACAGCACCGAAGCGGCTCTTCAGCCCGCTCATCCTATCCCTTTGTCCATCCTATTTGCCCATATTAAGACCGTACACTTCTAATGCTTTACACATTGGAATGAATGCCTCTTGCACATAGCAATTACATCTAACATTTAACTGTCACCTTACACTCAGATACCATTTAGTACTTTGCAATTCTGCATTTAAAATTAGTTGATAATTTAAAGTAAAGAAATCTCACGGCATTATATTAAAGTAAGTGAAATGAGACGTTTCTTTGCAGTACCTTTGCCTGCTGCTGTTCAGGCGCTGCTTGACGAGAGCACTGGACCTCCTTGTAGACTGACTGAAGGCAGTGAGTGTGTGTGTTGTGATCCTCCTGCGGTCTCCGGCTTTATTGAGCCAACCCGCCTTGCGATTCACTTCCTTGTTGACTCAGATTCAATCACATCAGGTTTGGGCTGCAATTACTAGTTTCTTCTGGTTGCCGCGGGTCAGAGAAGGGCGTGACAAAACCCTAACACTAAGTTCATTGCCTGTGGGAGAGAGGGAGGGAGGGAGGGAGGGAGGGAGGGAGGGAGGGAGGGAGGGAGGGAGGGAGGGAGGGAGGGAGGTTGGGGAGTGGGGGGAAAGAATGCAAATTAAACTTAACTTCACAGAGCGAAAGGCAACTGAGAAAGCAGGAAGCGAAGACAAGACTGCACTAGTCTAGAAACATAGAAACATAGAAAATAGGTGCAGGAGTAGGCCATTCGGCCCTTCGAGCCTGCACCGCCATTCAATATGATCATGGCTGATCATCCAACTCAGTATCCCGTACCTACCTTCTCTCCATACCCCCTGATCCCTTTAGCCACAAGGGCCACATCTAACTCCCTCTTAAATATAGCCAATGAACTGGCCTCAACTACCCTCTGTGGCAGAGAATTCCACAGATTCACCACTCTCTGTGTGAAAAAAAACCCTTCTCATCTTGGTCCTAAAAGACTTCCCCCAAGTCTTTTAGAAATAGACACAAGATGCTGGAGTAACTCAGCGGGACAGGCAGCATCTCTGCTGGAGAGAAGGAACGGGTGACGTTTCGGGACGAGACCCTTCATCAGACTAGTCTGGTCTGGAACCTCTGCATTGAGAGTCAAGTCAACTTTATTTGTCACATGTGCAGTGAAATGAAAGTGGTCACGCCTGCGGATTGTGCTGAAACTACAAAACAGAATAGAGAAAAAATAAATTAACACAAAAAATAAATTAATACAGTAAATTTAAATTAGTCCCTGGTGATATGAGAGTTAACAGTCCTGATGGCCTGTGGGAAGAAACTCCGTCTCATCCTCTCCGTTTTCACAGCGTGACAGCGGAGGCGTTTGCCTGACCGTAGCAGCTGGAACAGTCCGTTGCTGGGGTGGCAGGGGTCCCCCATAATGTTGCTGGCTCTGGATCTGCACCTCCTGATGTATAGGTCCTGCAGGGGGACGAGTGTAGTTCCCATGGTGCGTTCAGCCGAACGCACTACTCTCCGCAGAGCCTTCCTGTCCCAAACCAGAGCTGTTCCCAAACCAGATTGTGATGTTCCCGGGCAAGATGCTTTCTACAGCCCCAGAGTAGAAGCACTGAAGGATCCTCAGAGAGACTCTAAATTTCCTCAACTGTCTGAGGTGGTAAAGGCGCTGCCTTGCCTTACTCACTAGTGTAGCAATGTGTGTTGTCCATGTCAGATCCTCTGTGACGTGGACTCCCAGGTATTTAAAGCTGCCCACCCTATCCACAGTAGACCCATTTAACTCCAGTGGCGTCTACGTCCTCAGATGTTGAGCCCTTCTACAATCAGCTCCTTAGTGTCCTTATTCGGAAAATTCCAAATGTGTGTCCTTATTCGGAAAAAAATATAAAGGGGCTCAAAGCTTGTCTCTTTTACATTTAGATTGGTGAAACTCTGCCACAAACTATAAGAGTAGCAATGGTTCTCCACCGGCTGATATATGTTGCAATCTGTGAAATAAGGAGCTGCAGATGTTAGTTTACACTGAAGATAGACACAAAATGTTGGAGTAACTCAGCGGGACAGGCGGCATCACTGGAGAGAAGGGATGGGTGATGTTTCGGGTCAAGACCTTTCACCAGACCGAGACTGAGTCTGAAGTCAAGTTAAGTCAAGTCAATTTTATTTGTATAGCACATTTAAAAACAACCCACGTTGACCAAAGTGCTGTACATCAGTTCAGGTACTAAGAAACGAACATACAATGGCACACAAACATAACAGCACATACATAAACAATTCACAGCACCCCCTCAGAGGGCCTCAAACGCTAGGGAGTAGAAGAAGGGTCTCGACCCAAAACGTCACCGATTCCTTCTCTCCAGAGATGCTGCCTGACCTGCTGAGTTACTCCAGTATTTTGTGCCAACCTTCCGTTATATATCTGTAGTGCTGCTGGAAGTAAGATCCGTTTCTGGACATACTCTTGACTCCTAAGTTATCTTAAAGCGACTGTTCAGGCTAGCTGAATCTTCCTGACATTTTATCCTGCAAAATAGGTTGGGAGTGTGGGGATGCAGCAGATAGCTGGAAATCTGAAATAAAAACAGAGAAAATGCTAGAAACTCTCAGCAGGTCAGGCATCATCAGTGGGAGGGGAAACAGATAACATTTCAGCTCACAGTAAGGGATAACTTGCCCTCTCACCTATGGTCCCTATTTATTTTCACGTTGACATTAGCACCACTTTTAATTACGAACCCCATTCCTCTCACACATATAATATCCCGATAATCAATCGATTTGTTTTATTTAATTACAGATTACACATTATTTTGTTGTCAAATGGACACAAGGTGCTGGAGTAACTCAGCAGGTCCGGACAGTGTCCATGGAGAACATAGATGGATAGGTGACGATTAGGGTTGAAATCCATCCTTCAGACTCTCCAGAGACGCTGCCTGACCTGCTGAGTTACTCCAGCTTTTTGTGTCCTTTTGTGTATTAACCATCATCTGCAGTTCTTTATTTCTCCACCTCTCCACCAGAGTACAATGAAATTCCTGTAGGTTACACTCACAGAGTAAACGGTATACATACAGTCCAGGTAATGAATACAACAGTCAGTGTACAGTAGCGATATTGGCACAGTGGCTGCTTTTCAGCCCCAGAGGTTGGATCCCGACTACGGGTGCTGTCTGCATTGAGTTTCTACATTCTCCCCGTGACCGTGTGGGGTTTCTCCGGGGGCTCTTGTTTCCTCCCACACTACAAAGTTGTACAGGATTGTAGGTTAATTGGCTTAGGTAAATTTGTAAATTGTCCTTGGTGTGTAGGATAGTGCTAGTGTATGGGGTGATCACTGGTCAACAAGGACTCGGTGGGCCGAAGGGCCTGTTTCCACGCTGTACGTCTAAAAAAAAATTGTAGAGCAAAAAATGAGTAGTGCAAAAGAATATAAAAGTAAAATACCGGAATAAACAATGAGGTAGAATTGAGAGTAGGAGTACGTGGTGGCCACCTCCTGGAATGGGTTGTGGAAACGGTCACTGCTTCAGGAGTCTGAGAGCAGTGGGGAAGAAGCACTTTTAAGTCTTGGCATCTGAGCTTTCAAGCTCCTGTATCGTCTCCCAGAAGGTAGAAGAGAGAAAGGGGAAAGGCCAAGGTGGGAGAAGAGACATCCTTGACCACACTTCATGCCTTCCTGATGCAGCACACCATGAAGGAGGGGAGGAAGTGATGAGCTTGTGATGGACCGGGCTGTTGTCACCACTCTCGACAGGTCTGGTCAATGGTCAATGGTGCTTTCATTGGCACATTTGCGAAGTGCAAACGCACGGTGAAATTTGTTTCTTCTTGACGTTTAGTTCAAATTAAATCTCTGCTCTTCCTTTTCCCTGCCTGGATTGAGGGGTATCAGCTGCAAAGGAGAGTTTGGACAAACAAGGGTGTTTTTTCTTCTCTGGAATGCCAGAGACTGAGGGGAGACCTGATGGAAGTGTACACAATTATCAGCTGTGTAGATAGAGCAGAGAGTTAGAGCCTGATCTCCAGGGTGGAAAATGTCAAAGATGAGAGGGCAAAGGTTTCAGGGCGAGAGGGGCAAAGTTTAAACGAGACTAGACCAAGTGGGCCCGTTGTGCCCATTCCTCGTAGAGGGGGGACAGGGAAGGGGAGAGGGTGTCACTGTCCTGGGCCCCGTGGCGCGAGCGCTGCAGCGAGGTCAAAGATGAGAGGGCAAAGGTTTCGTGTTTATTCTGCGGATAATTGGACTCAGAGGGAAGAGTTGAGAAAAAGGAGGGGAGGGAAATGAGGGTGGAAGGTGAGAAGACCCTGGTATACCCTTATCCTTCAGATAAAATTCACCATTGACTGGATCCTGTAACTTCCACTGGGCCAAAAACGAGGACACTGTGTTGATCATTTAATTCAACGTGCAGTGGTTTACCAGTACAGTAATATATCGGGCAATGTTCGAAATGCCAAATGGCTTACTCCTGCACCTATTTTCTATGTTTCCGTGTTTCTGAGGCCAATTATGCCTGTAAGTTGCCCAAGACAACTTGACCTAAATAGCAATGGCTGTGTGAAAGCAGTTGTTCAGAGCACACTTGAATATTTGAAAGGTGATGATTTAAAAAATGAAAATCCATGTTCGCCACGTGTTTGAATCTAAATCAAGAACGCTTCTGTGGGGGAAAGAAGAGAAGTGGAGAATGTGGGGCACGTTCAGGAGGTTGGAGCACACTGGCAGAGAGCGAGAGATAAACGCTGAGTCCCAAATGCGCAGGGAGGAACTGCAGGTGCTGGTTTACACCTTAGATAACAGAGTAGAGCAAGATAGACCACTCGACCCGAAAAACCGTAGCATGTCACGGCACCATTTTCGGAGGCAGAAACTTGCATTTAAAAAGAAAAACAACAAAAATCTGTGAATTGATAGATGAGATATATTCTGCATTTTAATGGCATCATCACACATACTGTTCCCCCAAAACACTGCCGACGGCAGGTTTTGCCTACTAAAATGGCTCCTTTGCGTACTACACTTCAGTATAGGTGATTTAGACGGAGTGGTTCATCTTGCTCCTCTAGTATCTCTGCCTCAGAAGGCAGTGGAGGCCAATTCTCTGAATGCATTCAAGAGAGAGCTAGATAGAGCTCTTAAGGATAGCGGAGTCAGGGGGTATGGGGAGCAGGCAGGAACGGGGTACCGATTGAGAATGATCAGCCATGATCACATTGAATGGTGGTGCTGGCTTGAAGGGCCGAATGGCCTACTCCTGCACCTATTGTCTATTGTCTATCTCCGAAGATAGACACAAAACGCTGGAGTAACTCATCTGGGACAGGCAGCATCTCTGCATAGAAGGAATGGTTGACGTTTCGGGTCGAGTCCCTTCTTCAGACTCAGGGGAGTGGGAGACACAGAGATAAGGAAGGGTGTAGTGTGAGAATGAGACATCAAGGGTGGATGATTGCTGCAAGTCTTGTACAGGCATAGAAGGTGAGATAGGCAAAGTTGTGCCAGTCTAGGGTCCTTCTGCTACTGGCCATCGAGGGGTTGAAACAAGGGAAGGGATATCACCACAGGGGGCCACATGAGAGGCAAGGGGGTTTTGTGTAAAGACTGATACTAGGATTACCAATGTTCACCCCTTGGAAGGTCAAGGGTGGCAGGTGGAAACTCATCAGGATTAACAAACTCGTCAGGAAGGCTGGCTCCGTCCTGGGGGCGGAGTTGGATTCATGGGAGGTGGTCTTGGAGGGGAGGATGCTCCTTAAACTGCAGAGCATCTTGGACAATACAGCTCACCCCCCTCCATGACACACTGGTCAACCTGAGGAGCACCTTCAGCAACAGACTGGTTCCACCGAGAAGCAGCACAGGAGATCCTTCTTCCCTGTGGCTATCACACTGTACAACTCCTCCCCCTTCTGTCGTGGGGTAGACTGACTCCCCCCCCCCCACCCCACACCTGGGCATCCCCAATCCTTTCCACTCATCACTTTAATTTCATGTTGCAAGTATCTTGTGGAAGTGTGGAAGGGCTTGCAAGAAATCACCAGCTACAAGAGGAAACCCCCCCCCCCCCACTCCATGGACAATCGTCAGCTGACCAACGACCTGAACGAGTCCTATTGCAGGTTTGAAAGACAGAAATATAACCCTGGTACCCCCACTCCCCCACCCACTCCCCCCCCCAACCACCACTTCACACCCACATACAGCCTGACTCCAGTCTGCAACGACTGGGCCCTTGTCCACGACCTGCCCCTCCTTACTGCCCAGCATCAGTCTGCCCATTTCTCCATCACTAACAATAGCAATTGAGGAGGTGGAAAAGCTATTCAGGAGACAGAAAAGGGCGGAGATCTCCAGTAACCGGACAATGTTTCCCCCTCTACCCTCAAGCCCTGTGCCGAACAACTGGCACCAGTCTACACAGACATTTTCAATCAGTCCCTGCAAACCTGCACCGCTTCAAAGTCTCCACTATTATTCCTGTACCCAAAAAGCCAAGGATTACTGGTCTTAATGACTATCGATCTGTCGCACAGATCTCTGTAGTCATGAAGACCCTTGAAAGACCTGAAAAATATCACAAACCCCCCTGCTGGACCCCCTGCAGTTTGCATACCGGGCCAATAGATCAGTGGATGACGCAGTCAATCTCGGCCTGCACTTCATTCTCTAGCACCTAGATTGGCAGGGACCTATGCCAGGATTCTGTTTGTGGATTTTAGCTCTGCATTTAACACCATTGTGCCAGAGCTCCCACACTCCAAACTCTCCCAGCTGACTGTGCCTGAACCCCTCTGTCAGTGGATCACCAACTTCCTGACAGACAGGAAGCAGCACGTGAGGCTGGGAAAGCACATCTCGGACCCGCTGACCCTCAGCATAGGAGCACCGCAAGGCTGCGTACTCTCCCCACTCCTTTACTCTCTCTACACCAACGACTGCACCTCCACAGACTCCTCTGTCAAGCTTCTCAAGTTTGCGGATGACACAACCCTGATTGGACTGATCCAGGATGGGGAGGAATCTACCTGCAGACAGGAAGCGACACAGCTGGCGTCCTGGTGCCATCGCAACAACCTGGAGCTCAATGCTCTTAAGACGGTGGAATTGATTGTAGACTTTAGGAGAGTGCCCTCTCCCCTCCCCCCACTCACCATCAACAACACCACAGTCACATCTGTGGAGTCATTTAAGTTCCTTGGAACCATCATCTCCAGGGACCTTAAATGGGGGGCCACCATCGACTCCACAGTCAAAAAAGCCCCACAGAGGATGTACTTCCTGTGGCAGCTGAGAAAATTCAACCTGCCACAGGCAATGATGGTCCAGTTTTACACTACCATAATAGAGTCTGTCCTCACCTTCTCCATCATGGTCTGGTTTGGCTCAGCCACCAAGCACGACATCCGGAGGCTGCAGTGCATCGTTTGATCAGCCGAGAAGGTTGTTGGCTGCAACCTTCCCCCCATCAACGAACTGTACCAGGGGGTGAGCAGGCAAGATCATCCTGGACCCCTATCACCCTGGCCACAAACTCTTTGAAGTACCTCCCTCTGGGAGTATCAAAGCCGCCACAGCCAGACATAAAACAACTTTTTTTCCACGAGCAGTAGCCCTACTCAACAGCCAAACGTCCGTAGCCTCCATTTGCTCTGGTATTTTATTTCATATGTTTAAATTATAATGTTTTATTTTTAATTGTCTACTGTATATTGTGTTTTTATCCTTGCAAGCAAAGCACCAAAGCAAATTCCTTGCATGTATACATACTTGGCAAATAAGATATATTCAATTCAATTCAATTGTGTTTTATGACTGTTGGCAGATCAATTTCCCTCCTGGGATAATTAAAGTTCTATCGTATCGTATAGTATCGTGCAAGAGAACATTGCAAGCTGATGGACCCACCCCCCATTGATGTTGGAAAAATATTACAGTACCTTTATCCTACTGGGCACTAAATCTTGGAACTCTCTCCACGACCAACCACACTGCCAAAACACTGGCATGACAACACAAGCTGAGGATGTTCAGGAATTGTGTTCAGGAATTCAGGCTTGTATACGCTGGAATTTAGAAGGATGAGAGGGGATCTTATTGAAACACTTAAGATTATTAAGGGATTGGACACATTAGAGGCAGGAAACATGTTCCCAATGTTGGGGGAGTCCAGAACCAGGGGCAACAGTTTAAGGCTAAGCGGTAGGCCATTTAGAACGGAGATGAGGAAAAACTTTTTCAGTCAGAGAGTTGTAAATCTGTGGAATTCACTGCCTCAGAAGGCAGTGGAGGCCAATTCTCTGAATGCATTCAAGAGAGAGCTAGATAGAGCTCTTAAAGATAGCGGAATCAGGGGGTATGGGGAGAGGGCTGGAACGGGGTACTGATTGTGAATGATCAGCCATTGAATGGCGGTGCTGGCTCGAAGGGCTGAATGGCCTACTCCTGCACCTATTGTCTATTGTCTATAATGTTGCTGTAGGAAAGATGTCATTCGACTGGAAAGAGAGCAAAGATGAGGGCCTAAGCTGTAGTGAGGTTGCAGCAAATCTTGAGCAATGATCATAACACCATAGATGGCATGAGTCAATGTCCGATCAAAATCAATGCCTAGAGTGATTCCACATGGAAACCTCCCAAAACAACTTGACCTAGATAGAAATTACTGTCAGAACAATTATTAAAAAGATTACACGTGACATCTCTACAAGGGATAGTAATCTTAAAGGAAATCAAAGTGCTTCAGGTGCACGAATCCAAAGAGAGATTGCTGGAAACACTCAGCAGGTCAGGCAGCATCTGTTGCAGACTGAGTCACAGAGCTGCTTCGAGCACAAGGTTGACACGTGCAGGGAATTGGAAAATGCCCAGGAGGTCGGCAGAGAGTAACACTGAGTCAATATCCCACATGGATGACTTGCAGCGGATTGGATTTGGAGTGGGAAGATGAGGGATACAAAGGTGTGGAATTGGATACTGGAAGGTTGGGAGCGCCGAGGGGAGAGGAGGTGTCCTCCCTCAAGCTTGTGTTGGGTCTCCAAATGGAGGAACAGCACCTCATATTTCACTTGGGCAGCTTACAACCCAGCGGTATGAACGTTGATTCTCTCATTTCAAGTAACACCTGCATTTCCCCTACCTCCCCTCCCCTACCCTAGTTGTCCTACTAGTTCCACTGTTTGGATCATTGTATTCCTTCGTTATCATCTCTTCCCCAGCCAGCAATGGGCCAATACGGGCTCCACCCTTCCTTGGTCATTTGCTGCCGGCCCTGCTTTGTTCTGCCTTTTTCTTACCTCAAGTTCCTTCCACACCACTTTCAGTCTGAAGAAGGATCCTGTCCCAAAACGTTTCGTTTCTTGTCACATGCACCGAGGTACAGTGAAAAGCTTTCGTTGCGTGCTATCCAGTCAGCAGAAATCCAATACACGATTACAATTGGGCCGTTTACAGCGTATAGATGCATGATAAGGGAATAACGTTTAGTGTAAGGTAAAGCCGCCAAAGTCCGATCAGGGATAGTCCGAGGGGTAAGAAATTGTTGCAGTGGGAATAGAGATTTAAGAGTGTGGAGCGATTGTGATATGTGATTGTAGATCTGCTTCTGTGGCCAGCATTCAAACAGTCCCCTGGGTTGGGCGCCATCTTGGAAACAGCCCGGTTACCCATCCATTTTCTCCACGGATGCTGCCCGACCCACTGAGTTACTCAGGCATTTTGTGTCTATCTTCAGTGATATCTCCGCACGAGAACTTGAAGATCTTGACCACCACCAGGTTTGGGTTTAGGTTAATTATTGTCGTGAGTAGCAAGCTACAGTGAAAAGCTTTGCTATCCAGTCAGATCAGATAATACTGTACATGAATACAACCAGGTCAAACTCATGGAGAATACATGGAGTGACAGGGAGATACCGAGTGCAGAATCTAGTTCTCAGCATTGTAGCGCATCAGTTCCAGAGACAAAGTCCAATATCCGCAATGGCGTAGAGGAGAATCGGACGGCACAGTGGTAGAGTTGCTGCCTTACAGCGAATGCAGCGCCGGAGACTCAGGTTCGATCCTGACTACGGGTGCTGTACTGTACGGAGTTTGTACGTTCTCCCCGTGACCTGCGTGGGTTTTCTCCGAGATCTTCGGTTTCCTCCCACACTCCAAAGACGTACAGGTTTGTAGGTTAATTGACCGGGTAAATGTAAAAATTGTCCCTAGTGTGTGTAGGATGGTGTTAATGTGCGGGGATCGCTGGGCGGCGCGGACTCGGTGGGCCGAAAGGGCCTGTTTCCGCGCTGTATCTCTAAATCTAAAAAAAATCTAAAATCTTAAGGAAGGACCGCTCAGAAGTATTTATAATATAGAGGCTGTTCCTAAGAGGGGTGGTATGTGCTTTCAAGCTTCTGTACCTTCTGCCGGAGTGTGTAGGATAAAGCTAGAGAATGTGTTGACTGCTGGTCAGTGCGGTGGGCCCGAAAGGCCTGTTTCCGCGCTGTATCTCTAAACTAAACTAAACTGAAAACGCTCCTTTGTGTTGCTGCAATTGAGGGAGGGGGGTTGGTGCCCTGGTACCATGTTGTTAATCTCTCTGTCTCCTTTTGCTACTCCACCTCATCACTGTCCGTGATCCGGCCACCACAGTGATGCCAGATACAAACTCGTAGATGGAGGTGGAGCTAAATTTGGCCGCGCAGTCGTAAGTGCACAGGGAGTGCGGTAGAGACTGAGAGCGCTTCTCTGTCTGTAGAGCTGTTGTCATCTATCCTCACTGATAATGGTCCGAGGGTCGGAGAGTCGTGGGTCCAGTGACAGAGGGGGAGCCGATTCCTGTCTCCAGGGGTTTACAACGTTGCCATACTTTGCTGAACGGAGCAAGCACGCCAACTCGTTTCCGGAAGTGAACAACGAGCTCCTTCGTCTTGCTGACATTGAGGAGGAGTTGTTGCACTGACACCAGCACCACTTCCTCCCGCTGGGTAGGCCGCAGCCTTCTGCACTCAGTGTTGAAGTCTACAGCTCTGGGTAACATGAGGTCTCTGTCTGGAGAGGTCGCCCACCAGTGATATCAGCTCTGCTTCTGAGTTTCAGGTTCCTTTCCATTTCTTTCCCTTCTTTACCTCTGGGAGTTGACGATATCACCCAGCTAACCGGCCGGGCCTGTCTTTCCGGACCACATTTCACAACGCCCACGTTCTATATCCACGCCCTCTTTGGCTCCCATTCACTCATTGATCAGATGACCTAGTTTACAGCTCACCCCCATGGTCACCCCGGTTTTACCCTGTCAGAGACATCCCCCTCCCCCACTCTCCCCACAGCTTTACACCCAACTGTTGACTCTCCCACCACCCCAGTTCTGGAAACACTGAGTCAATATCCCAGGTGTTGGTGGAGAGAGAAACACTGAGTCAATATCCCAGGTGGATGACTTGCAGCAGATTTGATCTGGAGAGGGAAGGTGAGGAATCCTTTGATAAGGTCCCACACAGGAGATTGGTGAGCAAAATTAGAGCACATGGTATTGGCGGTAGGGTGTTGACATGGATAGAAAATTGGTTGGCAGACAGGAAGCAAAGAGTAGGAGTAAACGGGTCCTTTTCAGAATGGCAGGCAGTGGCGAGTGGAGTGCCGCAAGGCTCGGTGTTGGGACTGCAACTGTTTACCATATATATTAATGATTTGGAAGAGGGAATTAGAAGCAACACCAGCAAGTTTGCAGATGACACAAAGCTGGGTGGCAGTGTGAACTGTGAAGAGGATGTTAGGAGGTTGCAGGGTGACCTGGACAGGGTGAGTGAGTGGGTAGATGCGTGGCAGATGCAGTATAATATAGATAAATGTGAGGTTATCCACAATGGCGGCAAAAACAAGGTGGCAGATTATAATCTCAATGGTGTCAGGTTAGGTAAGGGGGAAGTGCATTCTCTGCCTCGGAAGGCAGTGGAGGCCAATTCTCTGGATGCTTTCAAGAGAGAGCTAGATAGAGCTCTTAAAGATAGCGGAGTCAGGGGGTATGGGGAGAAGGCAGGAACAGGGTACTGATTGTGAATGATCAGCCATTGAATGGCGGTGTTGGCTCGAAGGGCTGAATGGCCTACTCCTGCACCTATTGTCTATTGTCTATAATGTTGCTGTAGGAATGATGTCATTCGACTGGAAAGAGAGCAAAGATGAGGGCCTAAGCTGTAGTGAGGTTGGAAACAGCCCGGTTACCCATCCTTTCTCTCCACGGATGCTGCCCGACCCACTGAGTTACTCAGGCATTTTGTGTCTTATCTTCAGTGATATCTCTGCACGAGAACTTGAAGATCTTGACCACCACCAGGTTTGGGTTTAGGTTAATTATTGTTGTGAGTAGCAAGCTACAGAGAAAAGCTTTGCTATCCAGTCAGATCAGATAATACTGTACATGAATACAACCAGGTCAAACTCATGGAGAATACATGGAGTGACAGGGAGATACCGAGTGCAGAATCTAGTTCTCAGCATTGTAGCGCATCAGTCCCAGAGACAAAGTCCAATATCCGCAATGGCGTAGAGGAGAATCGGACAGTACCGGCACGGTGGCACAGTGGTAGAGTTGCTGCCTTACAGCGAATGCAGCGCCGGAGACTCAGGTTCGATCCTGACTACGGGTGCTGTACTGTACGGAGTTTGTACGTTCCCCCCGTGACCTGCGTGGGTTTTCTCCGAGATCTTCGGTTTCCTCCCACACTCCAAAGACGTACAGGTTTGTAGGTTAATTGACCGGGTAAATGTAAAAATTGTCCCTAGTGTGTGTAGGATAGTGTTAATGTGCGGGGATCGCTGGGCGGCGCGGACTCGGTGGGCCGAAAGGGCCTGTTTCCGCGCTGTATCTCTAAATCTAAAAAAAATCTAAAATCTTAAGGAAGGACCGCTCAGAAGTATTTATAATATAGAGGCTGTTCCTAAGAGGGGTGGTATGTGCTTTCAAGCTTCTGTACCTTCTGCCGGAGTGTGTAGGATAAAGCTAGAGAATGTGTTGACTGCTGGTCAGTGCGGTGGGCCCGAAAGGCCTGTTTCCGCGCTGTATCTCTAAACTAAACTAAACTGAAAACGCTCCTTTGTGTTGCTGCAATTGAGGGAGGGGGGTTGGTGCCCTGGTACCATGTTGTTAATCTCTCTGTCTCCTTTTGCTACTCCACCTCATCACTGTCCGTGATCCGGCCACCACAGTGATGCCAGATGCAAACTCGTAGATGGAGGTGGAGCTAAATTTGGCCGCGCAGTCGTAAGTGCACAGGGAGTGAGGTAGAGACTGAGAACGCTTCTCTGTCTGTAGAGCTGTTGTCATCTATCCTCACTGATAATGGTCCGAGGGTTGGAGAGTCGTGGGTCCAGTGACAGAGGAGGAGCTGATTCCTGGCTCCAGGAATTTGCAACGTTGCCATACTTTGCTGAACGGAGCAAGCACGCCAACTCGTTTCTGGAAGTGAACAACGAGCTCCTTCGTCTTGCTGACATTGAGGGGGAGTTGTTGCCGTGACACCAGCACCTCTTCCTCCCGCTGGGCAGGCCGCAGCCTTCTGCACTCAGTGTTGAAGTCCACAGCTCTGGGTAACATGAGGTCTCCATCTGGAGAGGTCGCCCACCAGTGATATCGGCTCTGCTTCTGAGTTTCAGTTTCCTTTCCATTTCTTTCCCTTCTTTACCTCTGGGAGTTGACGATATCACCCAGCTAACCGGCCGGGCATGTCTTTCCGGACCACATTTCACAACGCCCACGTTCTATATCCACGCCCTCTTTGGCTCCCATTCACTCATTGATCAGATGACCTAGTTTACAGCTCACCCCCATGGTCACCCCGGTTTTACCCTGTCAGAGACGTCCCCCTCCCCCACTCTCCCCACAGCTTTACACCCAACTGTTGTCTCCCCCGCCACCCCAGTTCTGGAAACACTGAGTCAATATCCCAGGTGTTGGTGGAGAGAGAAACACTGAGTCAATATCCCAGGTGGATGACTTGCAGCAGATTTGATCTGGAGAGGGAAGGTGAGGAATCCTTTGATAAGGTCCCACACGGGAGATTGGTGAGCAAAATTAGAGCACATGGTATTGGCGGTAGGGTGTTGACATGGGTAGAAAATTGGTTGGCAGACAGGAAGCAAAGAGTAGGAGTAAACGGGTCCTTTTCAGAATGGCAGGCAGTGGCGAGTGGAGTGCCGCAAGGCTCGGTGTTGGGACTGCAACTGTTTACCATATATATTAATGATTTGGAAGAGGGAATTAGAAGCAACACCAGCAAGTTTGCAGATGACACAAAGCTGGGTGGCAGTGTGAACTGTGAAGGGGATGTTAGGAGGTTGCAGGGTGACCTGGACAGGTTGAGTGAGTGGGCAGATGCGTGGCAGATGCAGTATAATATAGATAAATGTGAGGTTATCCACAATGTGGGCAAAAACAAGGAGGCAGATTATAATCTCAATGGTGTCAGGTTAGGTAAGGGGGAAGTGCAGCGAGACCTGGGTGTCCTTGTACACCAGTCACTGAAAGTTGGCGTGCAGGTACAGCAGGCAGTGAAGAAAGCTAATAGTATGTTGGCCTTCATAACAAGAGGACTTCAGTATAGGAGTAAAGAAGTTCTTCTGCAGTTGTATAGGGCCTTGGTAAGACCACATCTGGAGTATTGTGCACAGTTTTGGTCTCCTAATTTGGGGAAGGACATCCTTGTAATTGAGGCAGTGCAGCGTAGGTTCACGAAATTGATCCCTGGGATGGCGGGACTGTCATATGAGGAAAGATTGAAAAGACTAGGCTTGTATTCACTGGAGTTTAGAAGGATGAGAGGGGATCTTATAGAAACATATAAAATTATAAAAAGACTGCACAAGCTAGATGCAGGAAAAATGTTCCCAATGTTGGGCTTGTCCAGACCTAGGGGCCACAGTCTTAGAATAAAGTGGAGGCCATTTAAAACTAAGGTGAGAAGGAACCTTTTCACCCAGAGAGTTGTGAATTTGTGGAATTCTCCGCCACAGAAGGCAGTGGAGGCCAAATCACTGGATGGATTTAAGAGAGAGTTAGATAGAGATCTAGGGGCTAGTGGAATCAAGGGATATGTGGAGAAGGTAGGCACGGGCTATTGATTGTGGACGATGAGCCATGATCACAATGAATGGTGGTGCTGGCTCGAAGGGCCGAATGGCCTCCTCCTGCACCTATTTTCTATGTTTCTATGTTTCTAAACCGATGGTGTGGAATTGGATACTGGAAGGTTCGGGGTGCTGAGGGGAGAGGAGGTGTTGTTCCTCCAGCTTGTGTTGGGCCTCGATGTAACAGTGCTGGAGGCCGCAGAACGAGAGGTCAGCCTGGGAGTGAGATGAGGAATTTAGAAATATGGATGATTTTCACCGCCTGTAACAAAACTCCACACCGGACACCCTGTCCACCAACCTTCCTGACGAACTTTCCCCATAAAGACAGGAGAGGCAACACCTGTCCTTGCAGGGACCCAAACAGTCCACAGCCCCCTGAAAGTGGCAACACAAGTAGATAGAGTGCTAAAGGAAGGAGTTTGGAATGCTTAGGGAAAATAAAACTGCAGATGCTGGTTTAAATTGAATGCAGACACAAAATGCTGGAGTAACTCAGCGGGTCAGGCAGCATCTCGGGAGAGAAGGAATGGGTGACGTTTCGGGTCGACACCCTTCTTCAGACTGATGGAATGCTTGCCTTCCTCATTTGGGACATTAAGGATAATGGTCAGTAAGTTATGTTGCAGCTTAGAGAACTGTACGGAGTTGATACGTTCTCCCTGCGATCGCATGGGTTTTCTCCGGGTGCTCCAACTTCCTCTCGCACTCCAAAGACGTTCATGTTTGCAGGTTAACTGCCTTTGGTAATCTTGTCAATTGTCCCAAGTGTGCAGGCTAGTGCAAGTGTACGGGGATCATTGGTTGGCGTGGACTCAGTTGGCCGAAGGGCCTGTTTCAGCGCTGTATCTCTAAAGTCTAAACTTTGGTGAGGCTGCATTTGGAGTACTGCATGGAGTTCTGGTCACCCATCAATCACATCGGAGGCTTTCACACTGCACTGCAGATGGAAATGCTGCTGTATCAACTGATTAAAAACTCCTTTCCCCCCCTTTCCACCTACAGTGTTTCAACATCATCTAACCCAATTGACGATCATCCGAAGATAGTTCCTCTGTCCCTCTCTTTCCCCTCCCGCTTCCCAGTTCTCCCACTAGTCTTCCTGTCTCCTACTACATCCTATCTTTGTCCCACCCCCTTCCCTGACGTCAGTCTGAAGAAGGGTCTCGACCCGAAACGTCACCCATTCCCTCTCTCCTGAGATGCTGCCTGACCTGCTGAGTTACTCCAGCATTTTGTGTCTATCTTCGATTTAAACCAGCATCTGCAGTTATTTTCCTATGCCTCATTTCCGGAAGTGAACAAAGAGCTCCTTTGTCTTGCTGACATTGAGGAGGAGTTGTTGCCGTGACACCAGCACCTCTTCCTCCCGCTGGGTAGGCCGCAGCCTTCTGCACTCAGTGTTGAAGTCTACAGCTCTGGGTAACATGAGGTCTCCATCTGTAGAGGTCGCCCACCAGTGATATTGGCTCTGCTTCTGAGTTTCAGTTTCCTTTCCATTTCTTTCCCTCTGGGAGTGACGATATCACCCAGCTAACCGGCCGGGCATGTCTTTCCGGACCACATTTCACAACGCCCACGTTCTATTGTCTATGTCCACGCCCTCCTTTGGCTCCCATTCACTCATTGATCAGATGACCTAGTTTACAGCTCACCCCCACGGTCACCCTGGTTTTACCCTGTCAGAGACGTCTCCCTCCCCCACTCTCCCCACAGCTTTACACCCAACTGTAGTCTCCCCCCGCCACCCCAGTTCTGATGAAGACGTTGACTCGCGTCTCTCTTCCCTCGGATGCTGCCCGACCTGCAATTTGAAAGGGAGAAGGTGGTAATCGGACGTGTCGGTATTGAGCAAAGGGGACCGCCGAGGCATGAGGGAGAAGCTGGCAAAGGTTGACTGGAAAGGGGCTTTAGTAGGAATGACAGTAGGGCAGCAATGGCAGGACCTTCTGCGGATAATTCGGACGGTGCAGGATCATTTTATTCCAAAGAGGAAGAAAGATTCCAGGGGGGGGGGGGGGGGCAAGGGATGTCAAGGACAACATAAAAGCAAAAGAGAAGCCATATAACATTGCCAAGATTAGTGGGAAGCCTGAGGGTTGGGATCTTTTTAAAGAACAACAAAAGGTATCTAAAAGGGCAATACAGGGAAAAGCTAGCCAATAATATAGAAGAGGATAGCTATCTATAAAGAGTAAAAAAGAGGCAAGGTCGAATGTGGGGCCATTGGAGAGTGATGCAGGAGAAGTGATAACAGGAAATGAAGAAATGACAGAGGAATTGAAGAACTTTTTTTGCATCAGTCTTCACAGTGGAAGACACCAGCAGTGTACCTGCAATCCTAGAGAGCCAGGGGTGGAAGTTAGTGGAGTGGTAAAAAAAAAATTCAGTCAGAGAGTTGTGAATCTGTTGAATTCGCTGCCTCAGAAGGCAGTGGAGGCCAATTCTCTGAATGCATTCAAGAGAGAGCTAGATAGAGCTCTTAAAGATAGCGGAGTCAGGGGGTATGGGGAGAAGGCAGGAACGGGGTACTGATTGAGAATGATCAGCCGTGATCACATTGAATGGCGGTGCTGGCTCGAAGGGGCCGAATGGCCTCCCCCTGCACCTATTGTTTATTGAAAGGTCTGAGGGTTGATAAAGTCACCTGGACCGGACGGACTGCACCCCAGGGTTCTGAAGGAGGTGGCCTCAGAGACTGTGGAGGCAGTGGTTGTGATATTTCAACAATCACTAGAGTTAGGAGTGGTTCCTGACGTCGTGTATGCAAGCAAAGAATTTCACTGTGCCCAGTCACAGGTGAGAATAAACTATTCCATTCCATTCCATTTCCTCCCTGAGAAAAAGGTTCTGACTGTCTACCTTATCCATGCCTCTCAATTTTATACATTCTCCAAAGGGTCTCCCCTCACCCTCCGATGTTCTAAAGAAAGCAATCCAAGTTTATCCAACATTCCCTGCACGCCTCTCTCTCATCTAGACAAGTAAAGGGAAGAGTAATTTAATTCATGAACGGATCGACGTGGGATACTGTTATCAATTTTTAGTTTAAGTTTAGTTTTAGAGATTCAGCGTGAAAACAGGCCCTTTGGCCCATCAAGTCTGCGTCAACCGACCATCACACGTACCCCCACCCTGTCCTGCGCACGAGGGATAATTTACCAAAGCCAATTAACCTACGAACCTGCACATCTTTTGAATGAGGCAGGAAACCGTAGTACCTGGAAATAAAACCCCACGTGGTCACAGGGGGGGACATACAAACTCCAGACAGGTTGTGGCCCTAGTCAGGATCAAACCCAGGACTCTGGCGCTTTAAGGCAGCATTTCAGCCGCTGTGCCACCGTGCCACGGATTGTACAATGTCAAAGAATATTAGATTTTTTAGAGATACAGTGCGGAAACAGGCCCTTCGGCCCACCGAGTCCGCTCATCCCAGCGATCCCCGCACATTAAGACTATCCTACACACACTAGGGACAATTTTTACATTTACCCAGTCAATTAACCTACATACCTGAACGTCTTTGGAGTGTGGGAGGAAACCGAAGATCTCGGAGAAAACCCACGCAGGTCACGGGGAGAACGTACAAACTCCGTACAGACGGCGCCCGTAGTCAGGATCGAACCTGAGTCTCTGACGGCGCTGTATTCGCTGTAAGGCAGCAACTCTACCGCTGCGCCACCGTGCCGCACGATATAATATTACGATATATTAGATGTGTACAACCTTATGGAGATCTGTGCATGTATAATATACAAATCAACCACACTCATTCTATCCCCTTATGAACAGCTCAAGCATTGTTCTTGTTCAGAGTCAAGGACATTGGGTCCTTGCCAAGTCAAGGGGAATAGATTGGGTGAATGTACAGTCTTTTACCCAAAGTAGGGGAATCAGGAACCAGATGACATTGGTTTAAGTTGAGAGGTCAGACTGTCTTATGATGAAAGAATGGGTCGACTGGGCTTATGTTCACTGGAATTTAGAATGATGAGAGGGAATCTTATAGAAACATATAAAATTCTTAAGCGATTGGACAGGCTAGATGCAGGAAAAATGTTCCCGATGTTGGGGGAGCCCAGAACCAGGGGTCACAATTTAAGAATAAGGGGGTAGGCCATTTAGGACTGAGATGAGGAAAAACGTTTTCACCCAGAGAGAGTTCTGAGTCTGTGGAATTCTCTGCCACAGAAGTCAGTGGAGGCCAATTCACTGGATGTATTCAAGAGAGATTTAGATATAGCTCTTAGGGCTAAGGGAATCAAGGGGTATGGGGGAAAAAGCAGGAACAGGGCACTGATTCTGGATGATCAGCCATGATCATGTTGAATGGCGGTGCTGGCTCGAAGGGCCAAATGGCCTACTCCTGCACCCACTTTCTATGTTTCTATGTTTCTATGGAACCTGAGGGGCAGTTTTTTCACATAGAGGGTGGTAGGTATATGAAATGAGCTGCCAGAGGAACTATTTGTGGCACGCAGTGCAATAACATTTGAAAGACATTTGGACAGGTACATGGATAGGAAAGGTTTAGAGGGATATGGGCCAAATTCAGGTAGGTGGGACTCATGTAGATGCAGCAAGTTGGATGGAAGGCCTGTTTCCATGCTGTATGACTCTATAGCACTATGACACCAACTGGAAGATTGACATTCCATTAATGGATCAGGCATCACTGCAAGATTTCCTCTCCTTGTGATTGCTTTAACTGGTGGCCTGGTGGGCATTTGGAACATGTTGCCAGAGACAGTGGTAGAGGATGTACCATTATGATGTTTGGACCAGTACATTTGGACCAGTACGTAGATGGAAAGGGTTTAGTGGAATATGGGTCAAACCCGGGCAAATGCAACCAGCTCGGGCAAGTGGTTGGCATGGACAAGTTGGGTTGAGGGGCCTGTTTATCAGCCGTGTAACTCTATGACCTTGGGAAATCAGAAACATTGGTTTGATTCAGTGCATCAGCTGGCACTGATTTGTTCAAACCCATATTAGATTTTTCCTTAGAGAATAATATATGAGTTATTTTGACTTCTAGCCTACATCAGAGGGAAAGGTGACATGAGATCTTTGATTCCCCAAACTCCCCTCCCAAAGGGAGTTTCATGCAGTGCATCAGAATCTGTAACAAATTAACTGATAGAGATTATTTGATGTGATTTATCTATAATTCCACCATAACAAGAAATGGCAAGGTGTTAGAAGACAAATTAGACCGACTGTAGACAAAAACTGCTGGAGTAACTCAGCGGGACAGGCAGTATCTCTGGAGAGAAGGAAGGGGTGACGTTTCAGGTCGAGGCCCTTCATTAGATCGAGTGTCTTTTTTTTTTTACAAGAAATTCCTTTGTTATGTGTAAAAATACAAACCATTGAAGGAGCTGCCCACAAGAGTTGAGCATGCAAGAATTTATACGGAATTTGTACGTTCTCCTTGTGACCCCCAGAGCTGCGTCCTTAGCCCCCTACTGTACTCCCTGTACACACATGACTGTAGGGCCAGGTTCAGCTCAAACTCCATCATCAAGTTTGCTGATGACACTGTGGTGGTGGGCCGGATCTCCAACAACGATGAGAAGGCCTACCGGGAGGAGGTGGCTGATCTGGCACTCTGGTGTCAGGACAATAGCCTCCTCTTGAATGTCACTAAAACAAAGGAGCTGATTGTGGACTTCAGAAGGGCTAAACATCCAAGGACGTACACGCCACTGGAGATAAATGGGTCTATTGTGGATAGGGTGAGCAGTTTCAAATACTTGGGAGTCCGCATCGCAGAGGATCTGACGTGGGCAACGCACATTGCCGCACTGGTGGGTAAGGCTAAGCAGCGCCTTTACCACCTTAGACAACTGAGGAAATTCAGAGTGTCGCTGAGGATCCTTCATTGCTTCTACTCTGGGGCTGTAGAGAGCATCCTGTCCGGCAACATAACAGTCTGGTTTGGGAACAGCTCTGCCCAGGACAGGATGGCGCTGCAGAGAGTAGTGCATTCGGCAGAACGCACCATGGGAACTACACTCGTCCCCCTGCAGGACCTATACATCAGGAGGTGCAGATCCAGAGCAAGCAAGATCATGAGGGACCCCTGCCACCCCAGTAACGGACTGTTCCAGATGCTACGGTCAGGCAAACGCCTCCGCTGTCACGCTGTGAAAACGGAGAGGATGAGACGGAGCTTCTTCCCACAGGCCATCAGGACTGTCAACTTTGATAACCCCAGAGACTAAATTTTTGTCGACACTTTTTGTGCTATGTTTAGTAACTTATTAACTTTATTTATATGCTGTAACTGTAATTATTTTTGTGCACAACCCGCAGGCATTGCCACTTTCATTTCACTGCACATCGAGTATGTGTATGTGACAAATAAATTTGACTTGACTTGACTTGACCATGTGGGTTTTCTCTGGGTGCGCTTGTTTCCTCCCACATTACAAAGAGGTGCAGGTTTGTGGGTTAATTGGCTTCTATAAATTGTGGATCCACAAACTAGTGGATCGTTGGTCGACGTGAAGTCGGTGAGGCTGTTTCCATGCTGTGTCTGTAAATTAAACTAAACTAAACTGAATTTGGTTGTGAGCACTTTTGGGGGGGGGGGGGGGGCAGGGGGGGCACACATTGATGTTTCACACTGATGTTCCACACACAAATATAAGTAAAATGATTCATGAATAATGGGGTGAACAGGGCTCTTGGCAGGTCAAGTTGAGTGTCTTGTCATATGCATAAGCACGGTGAGGCTCAGGAATAATGAAAACCTTGCTTGCAGCAACATCACAGCGGATAGACCCGGACAAAAAACAAAAACATAAATTATACATCGCCACTGCTAGACAGTCCAAAGAAAAGATGACTGTGCAAAAACAAGATATTAGTGCAAAACGCAATTAGAAAAAAAACTTGTGTTTCTTCATCCCGGAAAAAATAAGTCAATTTAGGGCGGCACAGTGGCACCGAGGTAGAGTTGCTGCCTTACAACACCGGAGATCCTGACTACGGGTGCTGTGTCTGTATGGAGTTTGTACAGTCTCCCTGTGACCGTGTGGGTTTTCTCCAGGTGCTCCGGTTACCTCCCACACTTCAATGTCGTGCAGGTTTGTAGGTTAATTGGCTTCTGTAAATTGTTCCTTCTGTGTAGAATACAATTAGTATACGGGTGATCGTAGGTCAGTTGGGGGAATCACTGTATCTTTAAACTAAGCTAAGCAGTGCAAGAGGCAGTCCATTGCTGAGGTAGGATTATATTGCGATCATACTGTGCAGGTCAATTCAAGAACCTGAACCTTGTAGGAAAGCAACTGTTCCTGGACGTTCATAAGTTCGAGGAGAAGAATTAGGCCATTCGGCCCATCATGTCCACTCTACCATTCAATCATGGCTGATCTATCTTTCTCTCTCAACCCCTATTGTCCTGCTTTCTCCCGATTGTCCTGCTGACAACTGCACTGATCACAAATCTAACTATCTCCGCTCTAAAGGTGTCCATTGATTTGGCCTCCACAGCTGCCTGTGGCAATGAATTCCATCCTCCACATGGCCAGATATTACTGAGTAAGAACTTAAGAGAATCAGAGCTAGGCCATTCAGTCCCTTAAGCCTGCTGTGTTATTTACACAAATAAACCTGATCCTTTCCTTCAACCTCTCTTTACCCGATTATTCACGAAACATGTCACTTATTTTTATGCATATGTTTAGTTTAGTTTAGTTTAGTTTAAAGATACAGCCTGGAAACAGGCCCTTCGGCCCACCGAGTCCGCGCTGCCCAGTGAATCCCCGCACACTAACACCACACACACTAGGGACAATTTACACACGCACAAAGCCATTTAACCTAAATACCTGTACGTCTTTGGACTGTGGGAGAAATACGAAGATCTCGGAAGAAACCCGTGCAGTTATGGGAAGAACGTACAAATTCCGTACAGACAGCGCCTGATGTGTACATAGAACACCCATGTTCAATATACCACTCACGGGAGAGTCTAGGACCAGAGGTCATAGCCTCAGAATTAAAGGACATTCCTTTAGGAAGGAGATAAGGAGGAATTTCTTTCGTAAGAGGGTTGTGAATCTGTGGAATTCATTGCCACAGAAGGCTGTGGAGGCCAGGTCAATGGACATTTTTAAGGCAGAGATACCTGTAGATAGATTCTTGATTAGTACGGGTGTCAGAGGTTATGGGGAGAATGGGGCTAGGAGTGCATGATTGAATGGTGGGGTAGACTGGATGGGCCGAATGGCCTAATTTTACTCCTATCACTAACTCTCTAAAACCGGTCACGTCCAAATTCTGGTACACTCGAGTCTAGTAAGCAACCCCTTCGCTGGTTTGTATGTTTACATAGGACAAAGCAATTGTTTGTTAAAAGAAAAGACACTCTCTCTTGTTTGTCTCTGTTTTCCCCAAATCCCTTAGCTCGCTGCATGTGAATATTTACTGCTCTCAGGGTTGAGCAGTCACATGTTTTCTGGAGTAGAGAACTCCAGGGATTTACAGGCCTCTTGACTGAAAATAATATCTCATCATCTCTGGAAACATGAGGTAACTGCAGATGCTGGTCTACCAAAAAATGAAACAAGGTGCTGGAGTAACTCAGCGGGTGAGGCAACTTCACAGGAAAACATGGTATAGGTGACGTTTTCGGGTCGGGACCCTTCTTCATATTGATCGTGGTGTGGGGGGGGGGGGGGGGTGCAAGGGGTAAAAATGATGGATGAGAGGTGGAGTCAGGACATAGCCCGGCAAGTGATAGGTGGATACAGGTGAGGGGGGTTATCTAATATATAGATGGTTGGACAAAGGCAAGAGATAAAGCGACAAAGAAGAGTGAGATAACTATGTTTCGCACTACCTCGGACAGAACAAGGCTAGAGTTCCCCAGGTTCATACCTTTCATCCCTTCAGCAACCCTGTGATCCCACCACCAGTCACATCTTCCCATCTCCACCTGTTTCCACCTTCTACAGAGACCACTACCTTCCCCATCTCCTTGGTTCACTCATCCCTTCCCATCCAAACCACCCCCCTTCCCCAGGTACCTTCCCCTGTAGCCGCTGGAGCTGTAACACCTGTCCCTATAACCTCCTCCCACACCTCCATCCAGGGACCCTAGCAGTCTGTCCAGGTGAGCCAGGGGTTCACATAACACCTCCACCAGCCTCATCTGCATCAGTGCTCTTGATGTTGGCTCCTGTACATCGGTGAAACCAAGTGTAGACTAGGCAACTGTTTCACTGAACAGTTGTGCTCGGTCCACCTAGGCCTGGATGGATCGCCTGGTTGCTAATCATTTTAACTGCCCTTCCATACTGACCTTAATGTCCTGGGTCTCGACCCGAAAGGTCACCCATTCCTTCTCTCCTGAGATGCAGCCTGACCCACTGAGTCACTCCAGCATTTTGTGTCTGCCTTCGATTTGTACCAGCATCGGCAGTTATTTTCCTACACATGCAAACTGGATCAGCACTTCAGTTTCCACGGGTGGCTTACAACCAAATGGCATGAACATTTAATTCACTAATTTCAGGTAACTCACTTATCAACGATTCCTGCTCTTCTATCCTTATCTCATACTTTTTGTCTTTTCATCTCTGTGTTTTGTCCAAACTTAACTTCCAACCGATCAAAAACCTTCTCCCTCACCTGTATCCACCTATCACTCTCCAAGCTATGTCCTGCCCCCATCTCTCTTCCAGCTTTCTCCCCCTTCACCTCCCCACTACCCCAATAATTCTGAAGAAGAAACAACGCCTATCCATGTTCTCCAAAGATGCTGCCTGACCCGTCGAGTAGCTGCAGCAGTTTATGTCTTTTGTTCTCATCATCTCTTTTGTGAATGTTGGTTCGATCCTTAGTCTGATCCTAACGGGCTGGTTCTAAAGTCTTGCTTTCAACACTGAGCTGTAGAACACACTATGTAGAAAGGAACTGCAGATGCTGGTTTATACCGAAGATAGGCAGAAAGTACTGGGGTAACTGAGCGGGACAGGCAACCTCTCTGGAGAAAAAGTATAGGTGATGTTTCAGGTCGGAACCCTTTTGAAACTGTTTGAAGAAGGGTTCTGACCCGAAACGTCACCTATTCGTCTGGTGATGTTGCCTGGCCAGCTGAGGTACTCCAGCATTTTGTGTCTATCTGGAGAACTCAAACAGAGAACTGGTTTGATCAGCTGTTAATTTTGGGGATATTTATTTGGAGCTGGACCTGCGGTCAGGAATAGTGAAACGTTGGGACCTTGTTGGCACCTGGGGTCTGAGGAAACTGAGATCTTGAGGGGATTTTCATTTTCATTTAAGTAAATTTAAAAAAAAACATTAGGGCACAGAGTAGTAAAAACGTCACCCATTCCTTCTCTCCTGAGATGCTGTCTGACCTGCTGAGTTACTCCAGCATTTTTGAATAAATACCTTTGATTTGTACCAGCATCTGCAGTTATTTCTTTACAGTAAAAAGGCATGCATAAGTTCACCAAAGACACCAACTTTAATTGTTAAAAAGTGGATCAGGTTAATTTTGAGATATATCATATCATATATCATATATATACAGCGCGGAAACAGGCCTTTTCGGCCCACCAAGTCCGCGCCGCCCAGCGATCCCCGCACATTAACACTATCCTACACCCACTAGGGACAATTTTTACATTTTACCCAGTCAATTAACCTACATACCTGTATATCTTGTTGTTGTCATCACAGAACAGAGAAAAGTAGAGCCCCTTGGCCCCACAATGTCCTGTGCTGAACATGATGCCAAAAGTAAACTAACTGCCTGCACGTGATTTATACCCCTCCATTCCCCTACGTATCCAAGTACCTATCTAAATGCCACTATCGTATTTGCCTTCACCACCATCCCTGGCAATGCGTTCAAGGCACCCACTGTGTAAAAAAGCTTGCCCCGCATATATCATTTAAATGCCCCCCTCTCACCATGAAGCTATGACCTCTAGTCTTGGACATTTCCGCCCTGGGGGAAAGGTTCTGACTTATCTACCCTTATCACACAACAGAACTTCATCTCCTTGCTAAATAAGGGGAAAGGATTAAGAATCACATTGAGTGTAAAGCAGAGGTTACATTTTGGAACTGGGCATTGACCATGATAGGCCTGGGACTTGTCGAGCCAAAGCAACACAAATCCAACTCTAGTATCTGGGGAATTTTTATTCGATTCATAAATAATTATGGAATTAAAACCAGTCTTGATAACAGTAACAGTGACCATAAAAATACCAGATTATTGTATTGTATATACCAGATGGGGAGGGGGGAGGAGGTTGGAGGGAGGGGGAGGTGGGAGGGAGGAGGGAAGGGGGAGGGGCAGGGAGGGGGGGTGGAGGGAGGGGGGATGGGGAGGAGGGGGAGGGGGAGGAGGGGGAGGAGGGGGAGGGGGGGAGGAGAGGGTGCTGCACCAATGCAGTAGAGGTTTGGGCCCAACTTGGTCTAGTTATATTATAACATTTTGTTTTTTACTTCTCCCTTGTTCCACCTTGATGAACTCATGTACAATAAGATTTGACTGGATAACACACGAACACAATTTTACACTGCAACTCGGTAGACGTGATAATGATAAACCTAAACCAATCTGGCCACGTGTGGATAAGAGTATTTAAACATTGAAGCCCCACTCTGAAGACCTTCTAGCATCGGTGATATTTGCCACGCTGGGCACCACTGAGATTCGAGTCCCTCAAACCACTGACGAACTACCAAGAAATACGCTGTAAAATTCGCTGGAAAGATAAACAGACCAATGTCCATGTCGTTCTCAGACCAACATCCTTGTGTTTGCAGGACAGAACACATTGTTTTCATCATCATCAGGCCTCAAACTCATTAGTTTTAAATGACAACATTTAAAGACATGTACATAGATAGGATAGGTTTAGAGGAATATGGACCAAATGCAGGCCAAATGGAACTAGGGTACATGGGGGTTTTGGACGAGTTGGGCCGAAGGGCCTGTCTCTGTGCTAAACGACTCTTATGACTTTCCTATCTCTGTCACACACTTGAACTATGGGAAAGACCAGAGGCAGCAAAATATTTTGGGTTGTGTTTATAACCAGTTTGGGCATGTTTGCTTTGGCATTCCTGCTCACTTCAATTCACACTCCATTAAATGTCACATACTTAAATGTTCCAGATTGTCCGCTGAGATTCTCATCTTCAGTGGAAAGTGTCATTGAGACATGTGGCTGCTCGCCCTGGTTTACATTCCTGAGAGCAAATCTCTTTCTGATCTAAGCAGCTCAACATAATGTAGCACAGTGGCCGAAACTGCTTTGAGGCGACCTTTGATTTGAATGTGGGCATGCATCATCATGCCTTTGAACGAGTTTGGCACAGAGACAGCTTACCCCGCAGCCCGCCACAAGAGTCTCACTTCACTTCAGCTGCTGCCTGGCAATGATGCTTGCAAATTTCTTTGTCAATCTCAATCCTGAGCAATATGTTAAAAAAAATGCAAGAGAATAAAGGCTTTAGAGCAAGAAAATCCTCTCTTTTTTAATTGAGAATAGAGCTGTCACAGGCAAGACTGGATTGCATTAACCTAGTTGCCTCTGCACTGGTTAGACGTCAACTGCATTGGTTAGCTAGGAGTCGCTGAGAACGAAGGGGGTCCTGGCAAGGGGTGGGGGGAGGGGAGGGGGGGCGGTGGTTTGCTGCCACGTGTGGCGATAGGCAGTAGATAGGACTGTTGTGCTCATAAGGTTATAAGTGATAGAAGTAGAATTAGGCCCATCAAGTCTAATCCGCCATTTAATCACGGCTGATCTATCTCTCCCTCCCAACCCCATTCTCCTGCCTTCTCCCCATAACCTCTGACACCAGTTCGGTGAGCTTTTGGTACTTTGTCAGCTCCTAAACATGGCGGCACTCGTGTACTGCCCAGGTGATGTCTGCTATACGATGTACGCAAAACAAAGTATTTCGCTGCACCTCGGTACATGTGACAATAAAGTGTCATGGAGTCATTGAATCACTGAGTCATATACAGGCCAGAGCAGCTAATGAAGCAGATTTATTTTCCTGCAGCACATCTGTGAACCAAGTGGGTTTGTAAACTCCAAAACAAGACACAAAGTGCTGGAGCAACTCAGCGGGTCAGGCAGCATCTCTGGAGAACATGGCTAAGTGACGATTCGGGTCGGGACCCTTCCTCAGACATTGCTCTAGGGAGGAGAAAGCTGGAAGAGAGGTGGGGGAAGGATAATGAGGGGGGGTGGACACAGAAAGCTGGAGTTACTCAGTGGGACAGGCAGCATCTCTGGAGAGAAGGAAAAAGTGACGTCTCGGGTCGAGACCCTTCTCAAGTGACTGGTGGTTGCATAAAGACCAAAGATGGTTGGTGCAACCAGACTGTTAAAATTCATTGGTTCCTATCACTGAGGATTCTTTACTTACTTCTGTTTTGTTTGATTGTTTTGGTGCTTGGATTTGAGCTTGTGCCTCTGGATCAATAGGATGGAGCCCTGGGTATTGGTCTGGTAACTTCACCCCTATCCTACTATTCTATTAAACAGTGATTGTACATGAGCAGAGAGGCGTGAATCTGAAGGAAACAACCATCTCCCGGCAGGTTCAAAGTTCTGGAGTAATTCAGCGGATCAGGCAGCCTCTCCGGGGGACTTGGATAGGTGACATTTCGGATCAAGACCCTTCTTCAGACTTGACATGAAGTGCTGGAGTAACAAAATGGGCCATTAAGTCGTAGAGTCACACAGCACAGAAACAGGCCCTTCAACTCAATTTGTCCATTCTTACCAAGAATGCATTATCAGCCTCATCTACTCTGGTTCTATTTGCCTGCATTTGACCCATATCCCATTAAACATTTCCTATCCATATACCCTGTCTGAATGTATTTTAAATGTTGTAATAGCTAACTACCTCCCCAGCCAGCTTGTTTCATATACTCACTACCTTCAGTGTAAAACGTTGTCCCTTATGTTCCTATTTAAGCTTTCCCCTCTCACCTTAAACCTATGCCCTCTAATTCTTGATTTCTCAGTTCTAAGTAAAAGACTCTGCATTTATTATATCAATTCTCTTCATGATTTTATGACCTCAAAAAGAACACTCTTCTGCTTTCTGCACTCGAAGGAATAAAGTCCAAGGCTGCCTCACCTTTCCCTGTAGCTCAGGCCCTCATATCAATAGACAATAGACAATAGGTGCAGGAGTAGGCCATTCGGCCCTTCAAGCCAGCACCACCATTCAATGTGATCATGGCTTATTCACAAAATGCTGGAGTAACTCAGCAGGTCAGGCAGCATCTCAGGAGAGAAGGAATGGGCGACGTTTCGGGTCGAGACCCTGAAGGAATGGGCGACGTTTCGGGTCAAGACCCTAAAGAGAGTGATCATGGCTGATCATTCTCAATCAGTACCCCGTTCCTGCCTTCTCCCCATACCCCCTGACTCCGCTATCCTTAAGAGCTCTATCTAGCTCTCTCTTGAATGCATTCAGAGAATTGGCCTCCACTGCCCTCTGAGGCAGAGAATTCCACAGATTCACAACTCTGACTGAAAAAGTTTTTCCTCATCTCCGTTCTAAATGGCCTACCCCTTATTCTTAAACTGTGGCCCCTGGTTCTGGACTCCCCCGTCTTTGGAATGTGGGAGGAAACCGGAGCACCCGGATAAAACCCATGGGGTCACAGGGAGAAGGTACAAACTCTCTGCACTCTTTCCCACAAACCTCCAAATGGGAAGGGTCGAGCAGCATCCGTGGGGGGAGGGGAGGGAGGGGGGGGTAGGAAGGAATCGTTGATGTTTTGATCGAGACCCTGTATCAGGATGGAGAGCAGTGAGGGAAGATAGCCAGTGTGGAGAAGAGACAAGGGGCAAGAGAGGGGGCTGTGGGGGGGCAGGTGGACAGAGGAGGAGTCTGTCTCCATGAGACGGAGTCAGGGGAGGGGAGGGTGAAGGTGGCGGCAGTGGCTGGAAGGGAAGGGAAGTGAAAATACACTGATGGGAACTAGCAGGTTAACCGCAGCACGAAACAGAAATGAGGAAGGAGGTGCATTGAGTTTAAATTATCATGTTATCCTGACCTGGATTCACAGAAGCATATTTAATTTTTGAAAGGGAATTGTAAAGTAAATTCCACAGGCATTGGTGAAAAAGCAAAGGTGCAGCAACAACCAGATAGTGAAACAGCCGGCACCAACACGATGGAATGAATGGCCTTCTGATGTGCTGGACAAAAATGCTCCATTTTGGGCTGATAAGTGGGTACAGCAGTGCCAACATCCCACCAACTCCGCGTCAAGAGCAGCACAGTGGCACAGCTGGTAGAGCTGCTGCCTCACAGCACCAGAGAGCCGGGTCCGATCCTGGCTATGGGTGCTGTCTGTGTGGAGTTTGCATGCTCTCACTCTGACCGTGTGGGTTTTCTCCAGGTGCTCCAATTTGCTCCCACATCCCAGGGCGTGCTGCTTTGTAGTTTAAATGGCCTCTGTAAATTGACCCAAGTGTGAAAAGAGTGGGTGTGAAAGTGGGACAAAGAGCAATCGATGGTGGGTATGTACTCGGCAGGTCAAAGGCCTTATTTCCATGCGGTTTCTCTAAACTAAATCAAACTTAGCTCTCATTTTTACACCAACTCAAACCGCTAATCCATTTTATTTTCCCCATAATCAAATCCCCCCCAGATTCCACTGCTCGCTCACATACTAGGCCCATTCCACAGTAACCAATTCATCAACCAGCCCACGCAAGCTTGGGATGTGGGAGGAAACATGTGCCGTGCGTGGCAGGGAGAACCAAAACAATCCACCCAGGGTCAAGACTACACCTCGGTCACAGCAGCCGCGGGGCTCATTTCTACCATTGACTCCAAAGAGAGGTTGTTAATGAAATACACCACTCAGTAGCTCTTTTTAATTGCAGGGAGAAGATTTCAAGTCAAGAATCAAGAGCCACGAACAGTGAAATCATGTGGAGGAAGGAACTGCAGATGCGTGTACTTCATCTTGCACTTCAACTCCCACTCCCAGTCTGGCCTTTCTGTCATGGGCCTCCTCCAGTGCCATAGTGAGGCCCATCGGAAATTGGAGGAACAGCACCTCATATTTCGCTTGGGCAGCCTGCAGCCCAGTGGTATGAACATTGACTTCTCCAATTTTAGATGGTTCCTCTGTCCCTCTCTTCCCCTCCCCCTTCCCAGTTCTCCCACTGTCTTCCTGTCTCCACCTATATCCTTTCTTTGTCCCGCCCCCCTGACATCAGTCTGAAGAAGGGTCTTGACCCGAAACGTCACCCATTCTCTCTCTCCTAGATGCTGCCTGACCTGCTGAGTTACTCCAGCATTTTGTGATACCTTCGATTTGTACCAGCATCTGCAGTTATTTTCCTACGGTACTTCATCTTAGTCTTCAGTCTTAGAGATGCAGCATGGAAACAGGCCCTTCAGCCCATTGAGTCCACTCCGATCCCTGCACACCAGTTCTATGATATCCCATTTTTTCACCCACTCCCTATACACTAAAGGCAATTTTTTTTTACAGAGGCCATTTAACTGACAAACTCACACGCCTTTGGGATGTGGAAGGAAACCAGAGGACCCGGAGGAAGCCTACAGGGAGAACGTGCAAACTCCACACAGACAGCACCCGTGGTCTTTCCAGGTGAGACAGAGGTTCACCTGCACCTCCTCCAACCTCATCTATTGCATCCGCTGCTCCAGATGTCAACTTATTTACATCGGCGAAACCAAACGCAGGCTCGGCGATCGCTTCGCTCAACACCTGCGTTCGGTCCACGTTAACCAATCTGATCTCCCGGTGGCCGAGCACTTCAACTCCCCCTCCCATTCCGTCTGACCTTTCTGTCATGGGCCTCCTCCAGTGCCATAGTGAGTCCCACCGGAAATTGGAGGAACAGCACCTCATATTTCGCCTGGGCAGCTTGCAGCCCAGTGGTATGAACATTGACTTCTCCAACTTTAGATAGTTCCTCTGTCCCTCTCTTCCCCTCCCCCTTCCCAGATCTCCCACTGTCTTCCTGTCTCCACCTATATCCTTCCTTTGTCCCGCCCCCCTGACATCAGTCTGAAGAAGGGTCTCAACCCGAAACGTCGCCCATTCCTTCTCTCCTGAGATGCTGCCTGACCTGCTGAGTTACTCCAGCATTTTGTGAATAAATACCTCCGATTTGTACCAGCATCTGCAGTTATTTTATTATAGCACCCGTGGTCAGGATCGAACCCGGGTCTCTGGCGCTGTGAGGCGGCAGTTGTACCAGCCTTCTTGCAGCAGCATAACATTGCTGTAAACACAGCCATAACATTGAGCTGTAATATTGTACGAAAGTATTCATTACAGGATGTTGAACTAACTCATCATACACTCAGTCCGAATCTGAGCTGAGGAACAAAAACCTGGCTGATAAGAATGAAATTGGGAAATGTAAGAGCATCGCAGTGTATCTCAGATACCACAATTAAACCGCCATTAACAACAGGATGGTGGAACAGCTTACTGCATTTAAATCCCCAGATATGGTGGTGGGATTATGAACTCATGTCCACTGTTCAATGTTCCAGAGCTCAGGCTACTGCTCCAGTAACTTAACCACTAAACCACCAGATTCTTTCATACTTTGTGACACTGAAGGGGGGTGTTGCTTTAAAAGCTTCTTTCTCTTAAAAAGTATAAAATGGAGATTTTTTAAAAGATCCTGAACGAGAGTAATAGGGTAGATGTTAAAATCTTTGCACAAGTGGGAGAATCCGGAGAGAGGGGGGGCGCAGTTACAAGATAAGGAGGCAGTGAAATAAAGTTGAGGTATGAAATAAATTATTCGGGCAGACAGTGGTGAATCTCTGGAATTTTCTGCCTTGCACGATTAACATAGCACATAGAAGATGGGGACGGTGGTGCAGCGGTAAAGCTGCTGCCTTACAGAGCCAGAGACCCGGGTTTGATCCTGACTACGGGTGCTGTCTGTGTGGAGTTTGTACATTCTCCCTGTGACTGCCTGGGTTTTCTCCAGGTGCTCCAGTTTCCTGCCACATCCCAAAGACGATGTCCTTCTATCGCTGCTCCATCGAGAGTGTGCTGGCATACTGTATAACCACATGGTATGCCAGCTGCTCAGAAAAAGACAGGAAGGCCATTCAGAGGGTCATCACGTCGGCCCAGAAGATCATCGGCTGCTCACTGCCCTCCCTGGAGCACCTGTTCAGCCTACGCTGCCTCAGTAGAGCAGGCAAAAGAATAAAAGATCCATCCTACCCCGGCCACCGTCTGTTTGTTCATCTGCCCTCTGGTCGACGTTTCAGGTCGATCAAATCCCGAACAAACAGACTTAAGAACAGTTTTTACCCAGGGCCATACGAGAACTGAACACTACTTTCTGCACTATAAAACGTTTGTACTTAATATAATTGTATTTATTTGTTTTTGCATTTATTGCATATATGTTTTTACGCACCGTCAGGATTGGCTATTTTTTAATTTCGTTGTACTCGTTGCAATGACAATAAATGAATTATTATTATTATTATTATTATATGTTCGTAGGTTAATTGGTTTTAGTAAGTGGTTAAATTGTCCCTAGTGTGTGTAGGATAGTGCATGTGGTGATAGCTGGTCGTTATGGACTCGGTGGGCTGAAGGGCCTGGCCCCACACTGTATCTCTAAAGTCTAAAGTCTCAAGTCTAAAGATAGAAAAGTACAGCACAGGATCAGGCCATTTGGCTCACAAAACCTCAGGCGAATGTGAAGCCACGTTAAACTAATCTCCTCTGCCCGCACGCGATCAATTTCCCTCCATTCCCCCCAGATCCACTGTAATATGCCCCAAAGCCTTTTAAATTCCTCTGTAATATCCGCCTACAACACCACCCCTGGCAGCCACCACATATATGTGTAAAAATACTTGCCCCACACATCTCCTTTAAACTTTGCCCCTCTCACCTTAAGCTATACCCTTTAGTCTTTGACATTTCTAACCTGGGAAAATGGTGCTGATCTTACCCCTAAAACATCTTTAAGTACCCACATTGCATCTAAATGCCCCGATTGTTAAAATGCGTTGAGAACTCTCTGCAAATTACCTTTACAATGAATAAAGAAATATCAGAAAAAAAAGATATTGGTTTATTGGCTGGTTGGAATCTGACGTCAATAAGACTGGACAACCTTGCCCTGGTTATTCACGACCCATTTGATCTTCAGGGTATAAAGAAACCTGTCCCAGATCGATTGCAACTATAATGGCATTTCCAGATTAAACAGATTAGCAGCAGGTTTCCATCTGATAACAATCTCCGTCAACTCTTCGGCAATCACACACAATGCACATCAGAACAGGATTGGAACTGGTTTGGGACCGCTCAGAGGGAGTTTTACCATGTTGACCTCCTCTAGGTTAGCGACATGTATTCATTACTGTGAGAAGATTTTACATTGGAAAAAGTTTGCTTTAAACATTTGGCAGAAACGCTTTCTGGAATGGAGGGAAATGGCAACAAAGAGAAGTTGAACAAACTAGGATTGCTTTCTCTCGAATGCCGGAGGTTGCAGGAAAACCTAATGAAAGATTATAATGTTATGAGAGGCACAGATAGAGTGGACAGCCAGAACAATCTTCCCTTTAAATTTTGCCTCATCACCTCTCAATGTCCTTTAAAAAAATGTTTTTAAAAAAATAGGTGCAGTAGTAGGCCATTCGGCCCTTCGAGCCTGCACCGCCATTCAATATAATCATGGCTGATCATCCAACTCAGTATCCCATACCTGCCTTCTCTCCATACCCCCTGATCCCTTTAGCCACAAGGGCCACATCTAACTCCCTCTTAAATATAGCCAATGAACTGGCCTCAACTACCTTCTGTGGCAGAGAATTCCACAGATTCACCACTTTCTGTGTGAAAAAAAACGTTCTCATCTCGGTCCTAAAAGACTTCCCCCTTATCCTTAAACTGTGACCCCTTGTTCTGGACTTCCCCAACATCGGGAACAATCTTCCTGTCCAACCCCTTAAGAATTTTGTAAGTTTCTATAAGATCCCCCCTCAATCTTCTAAATTCCAGCGAGTACAAGCCGAGTTCGCATCACATTTTAGCAATAGGGGCATTTAGATAGGACCCATTATTTCATGTTTCATGTATTTTGTGTTTTATGGCTGTTGGCAGATCAATTTCCCTCCTGGGATAAATAAAGTTCTATTGTATTGTATCGTATCATATACTTTTGATTTTAGGCTTTAGAGCCACAGCACATGGAAACAGGCCCTTCGGCCCATCGTATCCGTGCTGACCAGCAATCACCTGTACACTAGCACTATCCAACACACCTGGGAACAATTTACAATTTTACTTAAGCCAATTAACCTACAAACCTGTACGTCTTTGGAATGTGGGAGGAAACCGGAGCACCCGGACAAAACCCACGCAGTCGCAGGAAGAACGTATAAACTCCGTACAGACTCCACCCATAGTCAGGATTGAACACAGGTCTCTGGTGCTGGAAGGCAGCAACTCTACCACTGCGCCACAGTGCTGCCCCATGCACTAGGGGCATTTAAGATGCTTTTAGTGTAGACAGTCAGATCCTTTCTCCCAGGGTGGAAATGTCAGAGATTGGACGGCATTGCTTCAAGGAGAGAGGGTCAAAGCTTAAAGGAGATGTGAGGGACGTGTTTTTTCACTCAGAGAGTGGTGGGTGCCTGGTGCCAGGGGTGGTGGTGGGGGGAGATAAAAGGGTGATATTTAAGAGGCTTTGGGATGGGTACATGGATGTGCAGGGATTGCAGGGGCATGGATCATGTGTAGGCAGAGGCGACTGGTTTAACATGGCATCGTGTTCAGCATAGACATTGTGGGGCCAAAGAGTGTCTTCCTGAGCTGTCGTGTTCTATGATGGAGTAGAGGGTGGAAAGCTAGAAACCAGAGGTGGGGCTTCAACAAAACATGGCAAGTGTTGGCTGGAGGGAGGTTTGGTTGGCAAATGGGTGGAGTTGAAATGGGACAATCCCCACCATCAAGGAGACAAAACGGTGTGAGAAAAGGAAAGAAAAGAAGGGGTGAAATGTAAAGTCAGAGGGAACGATACGGGTGGAAGGGGATGGGGGGAAGGGAAGAGAAGAGAGATGAAGGGGAAGAGGGGGACTAGGAGGTAGAAAAGGTGGGAGATGAATGTGTGGAAGAGGGGAAAGGAATTGTCTGAGATGGTGGGAGAAATGTGTGCACATTGGGGTGGAAGGTTGGGTGGGAATCAGGGAGTTGGGGGAGTACAATCATGTATTGTCTTTGTGCTGGACTGGTTAGCAAGCAACAAAAGCTTTTCACGGTACCTCGGCGCACGTGACAATAAACTATACGAACTGAGGTGGGAATATCACTTGAAATGAGAGGATTCAATGCTCGTACCGTTGGGTTGTGAGCTCCAAAGTGGAATATGAGCTGCTGTTCCTCCACTTTGCGTGCAGCCTCAGTCTGGCAAAGGAGGGGACAGAAAGGTTGGTGAGGAATGGGAAAGGGAGTTAAAATGCTTAGCAACTGGGAGATCGAGTAGGCCAGCCACTGCAAATGGAGAAATCGGGGGGGGGGGGGGGGGGGGGGGGGGGAGGGGGGGGCTGCTGTAGATAGGGAGAATAGGTAAAATTGCAGAAGAACCATGGAATACTAATTAGTTCACACTGGACTACTGATCCAGCCTTGTTCACTATTTCCACCCACATCACCCCTCAACCTCAACCTCCCCTGACTCATCTACCAACAATCCCCTCCTCACCTAAATCTACCTAGCACTTGCCGGCCACAGGTTTAGGGCTCTACCCAGTAGTGAGAATGTGCCAAAACAGAGAATGAGCAATGGATATTAACAAAGATGGGTCAATGGGTTGTTTTCTTTGAAACTGAAGGGAGTATTAATTGCCATGTTTAAAGTTTGGAAGGACTTACAGGATGAATTATGCCCAATTAATTTGTTAGTTGGTTAGTATAGTTTATGTACTGAGGTACAGTGAAAAGCCTTTGTTGCTTGCTAACCAGACAGTGGAAAGACTAAACGTGATTACAATCGAGACACCCACACTGTACAGATACATGAGAAAGGGAATAACTTTTAGTGCAAGATAAAGCCATTAAAGTCTGATTAAAGGTAGTCTGAGGGTCTCCAGTGAGGTAGATAGTAGCTCAGGACCACTCTAGTTGTTCAGTTGCCCGATAATAACTGGGAATAAACTGATAGGGTTTTTTAATGAAAGAGCAGAGGAAGTGATGTTGTTCTATACAATCTCCCGGTTTCCAAACACTTTCACTCCCCTTCCCATTCCAATATTTTCTGTCCTGGGCCTGTCAGAGTGAGGCCACACTCAAACTGGAGGAACAACACCTCCATATTTCGCCTGGGCAGCTTAAACCCCAGCTGTATACAGTAAATATCCCCCCCCCCCCCCCCCCCCTAGTCACCCTACGCTCCACTGTTCACATTGTTATATCCCTTCGTTACGACCTCTTCCCCAGCCAACAATGGGCCATTGTGAGCTCCACCCTTCTTTGGCCGTCTGCTGCCAGCTGTGATTTGTCCTGGCTTTTGTTTACCTCCCCTATCCTCCCTTCTACTTCAGCCTGAAAAAGGTGCCCCGACGTGAAACGTCCCTTTTCCTCCAGAGATGCTGCCTCTACCAGAGCCATACGATAAAGTAGGCTACAGTGGAAATTAGGTAAAATGGCAGGAAGCCAAGAGTAGTGATGTTTGTTTTTCAATTGGAGGGACATGTGCTGTCTGAAAATCTGGCACAAAAGCAGCACATACCGGAAACACTCAGCAGGTTAGGCAGCTTCTGCGGAGAAAGAAACGGAGGTGCCATTTAAGATTGGTGATCCTGTGCCAAAAATAAAGACGCACGTTGGTCACGTTGGGGAGAGAGAGTTGGTCACGTTGGCTATGAAAAGAGAATGCCTCTGATTAAGGTAGGATTTTTGATTAGTATCAGTGTCAGAAGTTATGGGGAGAAGGCAGGAGAATGGGGTTAGGAGGGAGAGATAGATCAACCGTGATTGAATGGCGGAGTAGACTTGATGTGTCGAATGGCCTAATTCTGTTCCTATCTCTTATGATCTTATGAAGCCTTGGACAAGTGCGTTGAATTGTACTTGTTTTTAATATGTTAAGATTTCATTCAGCTGCTGTGAAGAATTTGGTGTGGGAGCGCCGAGTCTGATGGTTCTTCAGGTTTCTGTTGACAATTCTGTGGTAGGCTTATGGCAGCTCTGGTGTATGTACAAAGGAAGGGGGGAAAGGTGGGGAGGAGACTGGGAACGAGGAGAGACCATCTGAATCATGGCTCGACAGCAGCATAGCAGACATATCACTGAGAGTGTGATCAAGAGTCAAAAGTCAAGAGTTGATTGTCACATATACCGACAAGAGAACAATGAAATTCTTACGCCCAGCAGCATAACAGGCCGGTTAACATAAAACACATATAGTGGTTTGGCGGGAGGTTGAGGGGAGACCTATAATAAAATTACGAGAGGCATAGATGTGGTAGACAGTAAGAACCTTTTTTTACCATAATGACAATGTTCAATACTAGAGGGCAAGGCAGCGGGCAAAGGATTAGGGTGACTGGGCTGGTGGAGGTGGTGGGAGAAATGTGTGCACATTGATCTGGAAGGGAAGGTGAGAAAACAAGAAGGGAGATTGAGGGATATTAATTGAAATCGGAGAATTCAATTTTCACATTGTTGGTTGTAAACTACCCAAGCGGAACATGAAGTGCTGTATTTCCAGCTTGCAACTAGCCCCACTCGTGCAATGGAGTAGAGATAAAACAGTTAGCAACCAGGATATCCAGTGGGTTTGCAAGTATCGCTGAAAATGGAAATGAAGAAATTGGAATAGATAAGGTGAAAGCACAGTCTTTTACCCAGAGTAGGGGAATCAAGAATCAAAGGACATAGTTTAAGGTGAGAGGGGAAAGGTTTAATAAGGAACCTGAGGGGAAATGTTATCACTCAGAAGGGGATAAGTAAATTAAACAAACTGTCAGAGGAAGTAGTTGGGGCAGGTACAACAACAACATTTAAACGATATTTGGATGTACATGGAAAGGAAAGATTTAGTGAGGAATGGACCAAACATGGGCAGATGGGACTAGCATAGGTGGGACATCTTGGTCAGCATGGTCAAGTTGGGCTGAAGGGCCTCTTTTAGTGCTGTATGTCTTTAAGACTAAACAAGGAGGTGGCTGTAAGATAGGGAGATAAGAAGGCAAAATGCCATAAGAGTCTTTGAATACCAAGGCCACATTAGACTATTGTTCCAGCTTTGGTTATTATCTCCAGCCATCTCTTCCCCCTTCCTATTCCCGCCTTTCTCATCTACCTTCACCTATCACTTGCCAGCCACAATGTGACCGCACCAGAGAGAGAGAGTGGGGGAAATTTGCAACGCTGTTTCCAGAGCTGGAGAGAGTCGAGTCCAACTGGGGTTGTTTTCTTTACACAAGGGAGGCTGAGTGGACTATTAATTGACATGTATAAAGTTAGGAGGGACACACACTGTGAATCATGTCTCTCATTTGATAGAGTTTTCTGATAGTGGGGAGAGATTTTGAAGTGATATATGTAGACTTCATAAAGACATTTGATAAGGTGTCACGTCATCGGTTTATCATCACATTGGCCATATAATAAAATGGGCTCCAGTGGAAAATGTGTCAAATAAAAGGAAGCAGAGAGTAGTCATTGATTTTCATCAAACGGAGGGAAATGTGCATTGTGGAAATGTGAAACAAAAGCAAAACATGCAGAAAACACTCAGCAGGTCAGGCAGCATCTGTGGATAGAGAAACAAGGTTAACATTTTGGATTAGAGAGCCTTTATCAAAAATAAAGAGGAAACAGTGTAGAGAGGAAATGCAGATGCTGGTGTACACCGATTATAGACACAAAGTGCTGGAGTAACTCAGCGGGTCAGGCAGCAACTCTGGAGAAAAATTGGGCGAAGTTTCGGGTCGGGACCCTCCTTCAGACTGCTCTGACCAATATGAAGAAGGGTCTCGACCCGAAACATCATCCATCTCCTTTCCCCAGAGATGCTGCCTGACCCACTGTGTTACTCCAGCACAGTGTCTGTCTTCAATAAAGAGGATACAAGTTGGTCACGTGGGAGAGAGAGAGAGTTGGGAGAGATGGCTACAATAAGGGACTGTCTCGGTTTAGGTGAGGTCAGGGTTGCCATGGGAAAGGCTGGGCATGAAGTCGTTGACAGATTAATGAGAGTGACTACAAAGAGGGAAAACGAGATCAAAGGAACGGAAAATTTGCATCTGCCCATGCCGATGGGGAGTGAAATACTGAGCTAATATTGCAGATGGATGAACTGCAGCAGGACTGGTGAACGGTGAATGGAAGAACTCAGCGGGTCGGGCAGCATCTGTGGAGGGAAATAGTCAGGGGACTGGTGATGTTAATGTGAGTGACGGTACTGGGGTCCCACAGTGTTCACAGGGAACTGGGGACTCGGGGAGCTGAAAGGGAACTGGGGTCCAAGTGAGTTCAAAGGGAATTGGGTAGGAAGGAACTGCAGATGCTGGTTTACTCCGAAGATAGACACAAAATGCTGGAGTAATTCAGCGGGTCAGGCAGCATCTCTGGAGAGAAGGAAGGGGTGATGTTTTGGGTCGAGACCCTTCTTCAGACTTCTTCAGGTGTGAAGAAGGGTCTTGACCCGAAAGGTCGCCTATTACTTCTCTCCAGAGATGCTGCCAGTCCCGCTGAGTTGCTCCAGCATTTTGTGTCTATCTAAAGGGAATTGGGGTTTAAAGAGAACAGGTTCCCTGTCAGTTTAAAGGGAGTGAAGGAACCGCAACTCGGGGGGAGTTTGAAGGGACGGAGGGAACCAGGCCATTGGTGTGTGGGAAAATCATTGGGAATATCAAACGTTCAGACAGCAGTTTATTAAAGTTTTAATGTGCATCACGTTTGAAAAGATCGCTACTTGATTAGCCTGTGCATCAATGAAATTGGCAGCATGAAACTCGACTGAGTTTGTTTGCCCGCTGCTGTTCCATTCATTTATAAACATTTACTTTCAATTTGCTTCAGTTTTCTCCAGTGTACTGCACAAGGATAAACCCTTCTGGAGACTGCTCGTTCCACTTTGTTATATCCCTTCGTTACCACCTCTTCCCCAGCCAACAATGGGCCATTGTGAGCTCCACCCTTCTTTGGCCGTCTGCTGCCAGCTATGATTTGTCCTGGCTTTTGTTTACCTCCCCTATCCTCCCTTCTACTTTCAGCCTGAAAAAGGTTCCCCCGACGTGAAACGTCCCTTTTCCTCCAGAGATGCTGCCTCTACCAGAGCCATACGATAAAGTAGGCTACAGTGGAAATTAGGTAAAATGGCAGGAAGCCAAGAGTAGTGATGTTTGTTTTTCAATTGGAGGGACATGTGCTGTCTGAAAATCTGGCACAAAAGCAGCACATACCGGAAACACTCAGCAGGTTAGGCAGCTTCTGCGGAGAAAGAAACGGAGGTGCCATTTAAGATTGGTGATCCTGTGCCAAAAATAAAGACGCACGTTGGTCACGTTGGGGAGAGAGAGTTGGTCACGTTGGCTATGAAAAGAGAATGCCTCTGATTAAGGTAGGACAGGGTTGCCATGGGAAAAGCTGGGTATGACGTCGTCTTGTTGACAGATTAACGAGTGTAATCAAAGAAAGAAAAAATGAGAACAAAGGAACTGGAAATCTGCACCGGCTCGTGCTAATGAGTGAAGCACTGAGCTAATTTAGTTCAGTTTTTTTAGTTTAGTGATATAGCACGGAAACAGGCCCTTCGGCCCACCGGGTCCGTGCCGACCCCGCATATTAACACTATCCTACACACACTTGGGACAAATTTTACACTTACCAAGCCAATTAACCTACAAACCTGTACGTCCTTGGAGTGAGGGAGGAAACCGAAGATCTTGGAGAAAATCCACGCGATCACGGGAGGAACGTATAGACATCACCCGTAGTCAGGATCGAACCCGGGTCTCCGGCGCTGCAAGCGCTGTAAGGCAGCAACTCTACCGCTGCGCCACCGTGCCGCCCTAATATTGCAGATGGATGAACTGCAGCAGAACTGTTACACGGTGAACATCCTGTGGGTAATAAAACAAACTGCTGGTGGAAATGGCGTATGATATCGTAGAAGGCACGATTAGTAAGTTTGAAGATGACAATAAAACGGGTGGTATCGTGGATTGCGGAGATGGTTATCAAAAATGCCAGCAGGATCCTGACCAGTTGGCAAGTGGGCTGAGGAATGGTTAATGGAGTATCATGCAGTTTTTTATGGTGCTGCATTTTGGGGAGATACTGTAAACTACGGTAGGACCTACACAGTGAATGGCAGGGGCCTGACGAGTGTTGGCTTTACCTCCCCCTGAAACCCAACAACCGGTCAAATTTAAACAGCCTCTTACACTGCCTTGAGGACATAAAATGTTGGATGGCACAGAACTTCCTCCAATTAAACGAGAGCAAGTCTGAGGTCATCCTATTCGGCCCCCCCCGACTCCATCAAATCGATAACAGGCAGTCTTGGAAGCCTATCCTGCCTAGTCAAACCGCATGTCAAAAACCTCGGCGTGATATTTGACTCTGCATTAAAGTTTGACAAGCAAGTCAACGCTGTGGTAAAAGCCAGCTTCTTCCAACTTCGTACCATAGCTAAAATCAAACCTTTCCTCCAATTCGACGACACAGAAAAAATCATTCACGCTTTCATTTCCTCCCGCCTAGACTACTGCAACTCCCTATACACTGGGATCAGCCAATCATCCCTGTCCCACCTGCATCTGGTCCAAAACGCTGCAGCGAGACTCCTGACGGGTACCCGAAAAAGGGACCACATCACGCCGATTCTGGCCTCTCTCCACTGGCTCCCTGTACGGTACAGAATCAACTTCAAGCTCCTCCTATTCACATATAAAGCCCTAAATGGACATTCCCCCCCCTACATCAAAAATCTTCTAACCCACCTCTCTAACTCCAGGTCCCTCAGGTCGGCCGACTTGGGGCTACTCACTATCCCGCGGTCTAGGCTTAAGCTCAGGGGTGACCGCGCTTTTGCAGTTGCAGCTCCTAGACTGTGGAACAGCATCCCTCTCCCCATCAGAACTGCCCCCTCCATCGACTCCTTTAAGTCCAGGCTCAAAACCTATTTCTACTCCCTAGCATTTGAGGCTCATTGAGGAGGCGCTGTGAACTGTTTTGTATGTGCTGATATGTTTGCGTGCTACTGTATGTTTCATTTTTTCCTTAGTACCTAAACAGATGTACAGCACTTTGGTCAACGTGGGTTGTTTTTAAATGTGCTATACAAATAAAATTGACTTGACTTGACTTGACTTGGAGACCAGAGGGATCTAGGAGAGCAGGTACATAGTTACTTGGCATGCAGGTAGATAGGGTGGTCAAGAAGGCTTGTGTTACATTGGCCTTCATCAATCAGGGCATTGGGTATATTAGTTGGGATGTTACGTTACAGTTGAACATTGGTGAGGTGCATTTAGAGTGTTGTATTCCATTTTCGTCACCCTGTTATAGGAAGGATGTTGTTAAGCTGGAAAGAGTGCAGAGAGGATTTATAAGGATCTTGCCCAGATTTGAGGGCCTGAGATATAGGGAGCAGTTGGGCTGGTTAGGAGATTATTCCTTGAAGTGTAGGTAATAGACAATAGGTGCAGGAGTAGGCCATTCGGCCCTTCAAGCCAGCACCACCATTCAATGTGATCATGGCTGATCATTCTCAAGCAGTACCCCGTTCCTGCCTTCACCCCATACCCCCTGACTCCGCTATCCTTAAGAACTCTATCTAGCTCTCTCTTGAATGCATTCAGAGAATTAGCCTCCACTGCCTTCTGAGGCAGAGAATTCCACAAATTTACAACTCTCTGACTGAAAAAGTTTTTCCTCATCTCCGTTCTAAATGGTTTACCCCTTATTTTTAAACTGTGGCCCCTGGTTCTGGACTCCCCCAACATTGGGAACATGTTTCCTGCCTCTAACGTGTTCAACCCCTTAATAATCTTATACGTTTCGATAAGATCTCCTCTCATCCTTCTAAATTCCAGTGTATACAAGCCTAGTCGCTCCAGTCTTTCAACATATGACAGTCCCGCCATTCCAGGAATTAACCTAGTAAACCTACGCTGCACGCCCTCAATAGCAAGAATATCCTTCCTCAAATTTGGAGACCAAAACTACACTCCAGGTGCGGTCTCACTAGATTTTTTTAGAGATACAACACGGAAACGGGCCCTTCCGCCCACCGAGTCTGCGCCGCCCAGCGATCCCCACACATTAACACTATCCTAAACACACTAGGGACAATTTTTACATTAACCCAATCAATTAACCTACATACCTGTACGTCTTTGGAGTGTGGGAGGAAACCGAAGATCTCGGAGAAAACCCACGCAGGTCACGGGGAGAACGTACAAACTCCGTACAGACAGCGCCCATAGTCAGGATCGAACCTGAGTCTCCGGCGCTGCATTCGCTGTAAGGCGGCAACTCTACCGCTGCGCCACCGTGCCGCCGTGTACAACTGCAGAAGGACCTCTTTGCTCCTATACTCAACTCCTTGTGTTATGAAGGCCAACATTCCAGGCAGATGTGGACGATCTAACAGAGGTGTATAAAATCATTAATGGAACAGAAAGGGTAAATGCACAGTGTTGTACTCAGAGAAGACTAATCCAGAGGACATAGGTTTAAGGTGAGAGAGGAAAGATTTAATAGGAATCTGAGAGCAATGTTTTCACACTGAGGCTGGTGGATGTATGGAACGAACTGCCAGAGGTACTGTAACAACATTTAAAAGACATTTGGACATTGGAGTTTAGAGGGATATTGTCCAAACGCGGGCAGGCAGGACTAGTGTATGTGGGGCATCTTGGTCGGAATGGGCAATTCGGGGCCGAAAGGCCTGTTGCCATTCTGTATGACTCTCTGACTCCATAACTCAATGGGTTAAGCAGTATCACGTCCTCTAGTTTTTGATTCCCTTACACTGGGTAAAAGATTTGGTGCATTCAGCCTATTTATTCCCCACATTATTTTATACACCTCTGTAAGATCACCCCTCTGCCTCCTGCACTCCGTCCTAGTCTGCCCAACCTCTCCCTAAAGCTCAGTACCTCAAGTCCCAGCAACCTGCTCGTAATTCTTCAATATACTCTGTCCAACTTAATGATGCCAGTTGTGAATTATGCGCAGAATGGCGAGCAAAGATATTTAACAGAAGAAAACCTCCCTGCTGGTTTACCCACCGAACCAGCAGATCAACATCATGTAAAGATGATTCCAATAATCTAGCACACTCAGGATTTTGGTAATACTGCCTTGGCAGATTTTCCTGGGTATTGCAGAATCTGGAGCAACAAGCAATCTGCTGGAGGAACTCATCAGGCCAGGCAGCTTAGAGTCATAGAGTCACAGAGTGATACAGTGTGGAATGCAGCGCCGGAGACTCAGGTTCGATCCTGACTACGGGTGCTGCACTGTAAGGAGTTTGTACGTTCTCCCCGTGACCTGCGTGGGTTTTCTCCGAGATCTTCGGTTTCCTCCCACACTCCAAAGACGTACAGGTATGTAGGTTAATTGGCTGGGTAAATGTAAAAATTGTCCCTAGTGGGTGTAGGATAGTATTAATGTGCGGGGATCGCTGGGCGGCGCGGACTTGGTGGGCCGAAAAGGCCTGTTTCCGGCTGTATATATATGATATGATGATATATGAAACAGGCCCTTCGGCCCAACTTGCCCACACTGGCCAACGTGTCCCAGCTACACCCGTCCTGCATTTGGCCCCTATCCGTCCAAACCTTGTCTTATCCATGTATCTGTCTAACTGTTTCTTAAATGTTGGGATAGTCCCTGCCTCAACTACTTCCTCTGGCAGCCTGTTCCATACACCCGCCACCCTTTGTGTGAGAAGCTTCTCGGGGGAAAGGAATGTTTGACGTGTCCGGCCGAGACCCTGTATTCTGACGACCGTGCCGTTCCCCCACGGATGTTGCTTGCCCTGCAGAGCTCTTCACTGTCACCCGTTCCTTCTCTCCAGAGATGCTGCCTGTCCCGCTGAGTTACTCCAGCATTTTGTGTCTATCCTCGGTTTAAACCAGCATCTGCAGTTCCTTCCTACACACACACACAAGTTCTTCACCAGTTTGTTTGTTGCTGGCAGGTTTGCCTAATTACATTTTTTCCCACTTCAATGCATTAATAATTCACTTTTTTTAAAATAGTTATTACACACACAGTGGTTTAATAATTTTCTATTGAAACTGTTCAGTTCCCTGGTGAGTTTAAAGTGAGCGAGGGAACTGGGGTCCCACTGAATTTAAAGGGAGCTGCTTCTCATTAAAGAGAGTGAGGGAACCAGGCCCCTGATGTGTAGGAGAATCATTGGGATTATGAAACATTCCTGCTGCAGATTATTAAGTTTTTACAGAACATCACATTTGAAAAGATCACTGCCTGATGAGTATGTGCATCAATTAAACAGAGAGCGTGAAACTCAGGACTGAGCTTGTTTGCTTGATGATATTCCATTCATTTATAAACATTTACTTTCAATTTGCTTCAGTTTTCTGCAGTGCACCTCACCAAACGCATCATTCAGCATAAACACTTCTGGGGAATGCTCGTCTCACTTCGAAAGAGGCTCTGTTTCGAAGCCAGACTTCTACATTAAACTTAGTGAAAGACTGTGTTGACAGGGCGTGGTAAATACAGCCAGCTATGTAGGATTCAGGTTAGAACCTGCTCAGACTAACTCCCAGGACCCAGGTCGATCTGTGGGACTCGAATGTGAGTTTGTGATAAGATCTTTCATTATATGGGACGCTGCAGACCCAGATGTCTAAACATTCTGTGAGTGCCAATGACATCCTTACCTGCAAAGATATTGTTTACTATATCAGCTTGCTTCAGAGACGTGTTATGCCAAATTACTCACGGATTTTTCTGAGATGTATAAGTTTCTAATTTTCTGCACTCAAGGAATTGCTTTGAGTCTGTTCTCCACTTCAATCCTGTGAAAGGCTTAGACTTAGCTCAAGCCGATGTCATGGGATGTAATGCTGGGGCTCTACAAGGCGCTGGTCAGACCGCACTTGGAATATTGTGAGCAATTTTGGGCACCTTATCTGAGGAAGGATGTGCTGGCTCTGGAGAGGGCCCAGAAGAAGGTTTACAAGAATGATCCCAGGAAGAGTTAATATATGATGAGCGTTTGACAGCACAGGGCCTGTACTCGTTGGAGCTTTGAAGAATGAGGGGGGACCTCATTGAAACGTACAGAATAGTGAAAGGCTTGGATAGAGTGGATGTGGAGAGGATGTTTCCACTAGTGGGAGAGTCTAGGACTAGAGGTCACAGCCTCCAAATTAGAGGACAATCTTTTGGGAAGGAGATGAGGAGGAATTTCTTTCATCAGAGGGTAGTAAATTTGTGAAATTCTTTGCCACAGAAGGCTGTGGAGGCCAAGTCAGTGGATATTCTTTTGGCAGAGATAGATAGATTTTTGATTAGTATCAGTGTCAGAAGTTATGGGGAGAAGGCAGGAGAATGGGGTTAGGAGGGAGAGATAGATCAACCGTGATTGAATGGCGGAGTAGACTTGATGTGTCGAATGGCCTAATTCTGTTCCTATCTCTTATGATCTTATGAAGCCTTGGACAAGTGCGTTGAATTGTACTTGTTTTTAATATGTTAAGATTTCATTCAGCTGCTGTGAAGAATTTGGTGTGGGAGCGCCGAGTCTGATGGTTCTTCAGGTTTCTGTTGACAATTCTGTGGTAGGCTTATGGCAGCTCTGGTGTATGTACAAAGGAAGGGGGGAAAGGTGGGGAGGAGACTGGGAACGAGGAGAGACCATCTGAATCATGGCTTGACAGCAGCATAGCAGACATATCACTGAGAGTGTGATCAAGAGTCAAAAGTCAAGAGTTGATTGTCACATATACCGACAAGAGAACAATGAAATTCTTACGCCCAGCAGCATAACAGGCCGGTTAACATAAAACACATATAGTGGTTTGGCGGGAGGTTGAGGGGAGACCTATAATAAAATTACGAGAGGCATAGATGTGGTAGACAGTAAGAACCTTTTTTTACCATAATGACAATGTTCAATACTAGAGGGCAAGGCAGCGGGCAAAGGATTAGGGTGACTGGGCTGGTGGAGGTGGTGGGAGAAATGTGTGCACATTGATCTGGAAGGGAAGGTGAGAAAACAAGAAGGGAGATTGAGGGATATTAATTGAAATCGGAGAATTCAATTTTCACATTGTTGGTTGTAAACTACCCAAGCGGAACATGAAGTGCTGTATTTCCAGCTTGCAACTAGCCCCACTCGTGCAATGGAGTAGAGATAAAACAGTTAGCAACCAGGATATCCAGCGGGTTTGCAAGTATCGCTGAAAATGGAAATGAAGAAATTGGAATAGATAAGGTGAAAGCACAATCTTTTACCCAGAGTAGGGGAATCAAGAATCAAAGGACATAGTTTAAGGTGAGAGGGGAAAGGTTTAATAAGGAACCTGAGGAGAAATGTTATGACTCAGAAGGGGATAAGTAAATTAAACATACTGCCAGAGGAAGTTGTTGGGGCAGGTACAACAACAACATTTAAACGATATTTGGATGTACATGGAAAGGAAAGATTTAGTGAGGAATGGACCAAACATGGGCAGATGGGACTAGCGTAGGTGGGACATCTTGGTCAGCATGGTCAAGTTGGGCTGAAGGGCCTCTTTTAATGCTGCATGTCTTTAAGACTAAACAAGGAGGTGGCTGTAAGATAGGGAGATAAGAAGGCAAAATGCCATAAGAGTCTTTGAATACCAAGGCCACATTAGACTATTGTTCCAGCTTTGGTTATTATCTCCAGCCATCTCTTCCCCCTTCCTATTCCCGCCTTTCTCATCTACCTTCACCTATCACTTGCCAGCCACAATGTGACCGCACCAGAGAGAGAGAGTGGGGGAAATTTGCAACGCTGTTTCCAGAGCTGGAGAGAGTCGAGTCCAACTGGGGTTGTTTTCTTTACACAAGGGAGGCTGAGTGGACTATTAATTGACATGTATAAAGTTAGGAGGGACACACACTGTGAATCATGTCTCTCATTTGATAGAGTTTTCTGATAGTGGGGAGAGATTTTGAAGTGATATATGTAGACTTCATAAAGACATTTGATAAGGTGTCACGTCATCGGTTTATCATCACATTGGCCATATAATAAAATGGGCTCCAGTGGAAAATGTGTCAAATAAAAGGAAGCAGAGAGTAGTCATTGATTTTCATCAAACGGAGGGAAATGTGCATTGTGGAAATGTGAAACAAAAGCAAAACATGCAGAAAACACTCAGCAGGTCAGGCAGCATCTGTGGATAGAGAAACAAGGTTAACATTTTGGATTAGAGAGCCTTTATCAAAAATAAAGAGGAAACAGTGTAGAGAGGAAATGCAGATGCTGGTGTACACCGATTATAGACACAAAGTGCTGGAGTAACTCAGCGGGTCAGGCAGCAACTCTGGAGAAAAATTGGGCGAAGTTTCGGGTCGGGACCCTCCTTCAGACTGCTCTGACCAATATGAAGAAGGGTCTCGACCCGAAACATCATCCATCTCCTTTCCCCAGAGATGCTGCCTGACCCACTGTGTTACTCCAGCACAGTGTCTGTCTTCAATAAAGAGGATACAAGTTGGTCACGTGGGAGAGAGAGAGAGTTGGGAGAGATGGCTACAATAAGGGACTGTCACGGTTTAGGTGAGGTCAGGGTTGCCATGGGAAAGGCTGGGCATGAAGTCGTTGACAGATTAATGAGAGTGACTACAAAGAGGGAAAACGAGATCAAAGGAACGGAAAATTTGCATCTGCCCATGCCGATGGGGAGTGAAATACTGAGCTAATATTGCAGATGGATGAACTGCAGCAGGACTGGTGAACGGTGAATGGAAGAACTCAGCGGGTCGGGCAGCATCTGTGGAGGGAAATAGTCAGGGGACTGGTGATGTTAATGTGAGTGACGGTACTGGGGTCCCACAGTGTTCACAGGGAACTGGGGACTCGGGGAGCTGAAAGGGAACTGGGGTCCAAGTGAGTTCAAAGGGAATTGGGTAGGAAGGAACTGCAGATGCTGGTTTACTCCGAAGATAGACACAAAATGCTGGAGTAATTCAGCGGGTCAGGCAGCATCTCTGGAGAGAAGGAAGGGGTGATGTTTTGGGTCGAGACCCTTCTTCAGACTTCTTCAGGTGTGAAGAAGGGTCTTGACCCGAAAGGTCACCTATTACTTCTCTCCAGAGATGCTGCCAGTCCCGCTGAGTTGCTCCAGCATTTTGTGTCTATCTAAAGGGAATTGGGGTTTAAAGAGAACAGGTTCCCTGTCAGTTTAAAGGGAGTGAAGGAACCGCAACTCGGGGGGAGTTTGAAGGGACGGAGGGAACCAGGCCATTGGTGTGTGGGAAAATCATTGGGAATATCAAACGTTCAGACAGCAGTTTATTAAAGTTTTAATGTGCATCACGTTTGAAAAGATCGCTACTTGATTAGCCTTTGCATCAATGAAATTGGCAGCATGAAACTCGACTGAGTTTGTTTGCACGCTGCTGTTCCATTCATTTATAAACATTTACTTTCAATTTGCTTCAGTTTTCTCCAGTGTACTGCACGAGGATAAACCCTTCTGGAGACTGCTCGTTCCACTTTGAAAGAGGCTCTTTTCAAAGTCAAACTTCTGCATTAAACTGAGTAAAGCACCGTGTGGAAAGGGCACGGTAAATACAACCAGCCATGTAGGATTCAGGTTAGAACCTGCTCAGACGAACTCACAGGACCCAGGTCGACCTGTGTTTGACTTGAATGTTTGTGATAAGATCTTTCATTATATGGGACGCTTCAGAATCAGATGTGTAAACATTCCGTGAGTGCCAATGACATCCTTACCTGCAAAAATATTGCTTGCTAAATCAGCTTGCTTCAGATTTTTCAGGGATGTTCATGTTTTTAAGTTTTCTGTATTCAAAGAATTGATGAGAGTCCATCCATTCTCCGCTTCAATGCTGTCAAAGGCTTAGGCTTAGTTCAAACCTTGGACAAGTGTGTTGAATTGAACTTGTTTTTAAACCATAAGGACTCCCTTCAGCTCCTCGAAGGGCTGAATGGCCTACTCCTGCACCTATTGTCTATTGTCTACAAGACTTTGGTGCACCGTGTCTGATGGTTCTTCAGGTTTCTGTTGACTATCATGCAGTAGGCTCGTGGCAGCTCTGTATAAAGGAAGGGGGGAAAGTTGGGGTGGGGACTGGGAATGAGGAGAGACCATCTAAACCATGTGTCAACGGCAGCATAGCAGACGTATCACTGGGAGTGTGTCTCGAGTTAATTGTCATGTTTACCGACAAGAGAACAATGAAATTCTGACGTGCAGCAGCATAACAGGACATAGGGGGAATAATTGACAGACAGAGACTAGAGATGAAGCGGAAACAAAATAGTGTCAGGTAAGGAAAGGCAAGGAGGAGGGATATAGGATCAGAAGGTCAGAAGTGATAGGAGTAGAATAAGGCCATTCGGCCCATCAGGTCTACTCCGCCATTCAATCGTGGCTCCCTCCTAACCCCATTCTCCTGCCTTCTCCCCATAACCTCTGACACCCGTACTATGTAAAGTATCTTTACTATGCACGTAACGATATGTAAAGTTGGAGAGTAGGATTATGGGCAGAAGGGGACAGGGAGAAGTGGAAAGAGGGGAGAAAACAGGGAAGAGATAGACTGAGCTGGGAGGTGTAAGCGATGAGGAGGGGAGAGCAATAGGGTGACTTGGCTGATGGACATGGTGCGGAAAATCTGTGCACGGAAGTTGTATGGAAGGTGAGGTGGGAAAAGAAGAGAAGGGGGTAGGGGGTATTGCTGGAAATTGGAGAATATAATGTTTGTAGCGTTATTTATAAGCTACCCAAGCAGAACATGAGGTGCTGGTCCTCCAGTTTGTGCCTGGCACACTCTAGCAATGGAGAAGGCCAAGGACATCTAAGTCGGTATGGGAATGGGAAGGAGAGTTATCATGATTAGCAAACCGGAGATCCAGTTTATATTGGTAAAATTGTAAAATTATTCCCTGTGTGCAGGATTGCGTTAGTGTACTGACGACTGAAGACTGAAGAAGGGTCACCCATTCCTTCCGAAACGTCACCCATTCCTTCTCTCCTGAGATGCTGCTTGACCCGCTGAGTTACTCCAGCATTTTGTGATACCTTAGGTTTAAGGTGAGAGGGGATTTTTTTAGCCAGGAATCTGAGGTAAAAGGTGGGTATACGGAATGAGCTGCCAAAGGGGGCTGTTGGTGCAGGTACTACAACATCGTATAAAAGACATTTGGGTAGGAACATGGTCAGAAAAGATTTAGAAGGATCGAGGCCAAACGATGGCCTTTGTCAAAAATAAAGAGGAAACAAGTTTGGAGAGAGAGAGTCGTCGGGGAGAGATGGCTACGAAATGGGAGAGTCTCGGAATGGGTGAGGTCAGTATTGCCAGGGAAAGATGAGCATGACTCTTGCTCATTGACAGATTAATGGGGGTAATTAGAGAGAGGAACGAGAGCAAAAGAACCGAACATCTGCCTCAGGCACGCTAATGGGCTATGAAATACCGAGCTAAAATTGTAACAAAACAAATTACTGGAAGAACTCACCAGGTTTGGCTGTGACGGGAAAACAGGGAGAGGACAGTTCAAGTATCATGCTTGGTGGAGCACTTTATATTTTGATTGAGGGAAGATATTTCACCCCCGGGTGCTGCTCGATTTGCAGTGTTCTTCACCAGATTGTTTGTTGCTGGCAGATATTCCTGATTATAGTCATTGAGTGATGCAGGCCCTTTGGCTCAACTTGTCTACACCTGCCACCATGTCCCATCTACACAAGTCCCACCTGCCCATGTTTGGTCTACATCCCTCCAAACCTGTCCGATCCATGTACCTGTTAAACTGTTTCTGTTGTGATTGTCCCTGCCTCAACTACCTCCTCTGTCCCTAAACCTCCACTCCCCCCCATCCCCCATCCACCCTTCCTCCTCCCCCACCTGGCTCCATCTGCTCATCATCACCCACCTGTAAACTGTCCTTTGTGTGTAGGATAGTGTTAGTGTACAGGGTGATCGCTAGTCAGTGCAGACCCGGTGGGCTGAAGGGCCTGTTTCCAACGCTGTATCTCTAAAGTCTAAAGTTTACCTCACTGGTTTCCACCTGACCCCCAGTCTAACCCCTCCCTCTCACCTCTTTAACCCGCCTAACTTCCCTCCACACTCTCAGTCCCGAGACAGGTTCATGGCTCGAATGGCGACCCTTTCCCTCCGCAGATGCTGCTCAACCCGCTGAGTTCCTGCAGCAGCTAGTTTGTTGCTCCATGTTCCAGCACGGTGGCGCAGCAGTAGAGTTGCTGCCTTACTGTACCAGGGACTCGGGTTCGATCCTGACCACGGGTGCTGCCTGTACCGAGTTTGTACATTCCCCCCGTGTCCCGCATGGGTTTTCTCCGGGTGCTCCGGTTTCCTCTCACACTCCAAAGACGTACAGGTTTGTAAGCTAATTGGCTTAGTATAATTATAAATTGTCCCAAGTGTGTGTAGGATAGTGTTAATGTCCGGGCATCGCTGGCCGGCGCGGACTCAGTGTGTCGATTGGTCTGCTTCTGCGCTGTATATCTAAAAAATACTGAGAAAAGAAATTGTCTCTTGTGTCTCTAGTCGTGCAGTTTATCAGGACCTGGTGTATAAGAGAGAGTCAAGAGTAACAGCAGTCAGGTGGGAATGTGGTTCTGAGGTCAATAATCCAATCAACCATGGCCTACTGAATGGCAGAAACATACACCAAAATCATATATTGAGACACAGTACAGAAACAGACCCTTCGGCACAACGTATCCATGACGACATAGAAACAAGGAACCGCAGATGCTGGTTTAACAAGGAAAGACACAAAATGCTGGAGTAACTCTGTGGGTCAGGCAGCGTCCCTGGAGAACATGGATAGTTGTTGTTTTGGGTCGGGACTGTGAGGTCGTTTCAGTCAGCAGAAGGGTCCCAATTCACTCTCTCCAGAGTATGTCACCGTATTCACTCTCTCCAGAGATGCTGCCTGATCTGCTGTGCTACTCCAGAATTTCGGCCTTTCTTATCTATGACTATCTAAATTAGTCCCATTTACCCAGCTTTTGACCCAAATCTCTTCTATCTTTAAATCCATGTAGAAACAAAGAATTGCACGTGCTAGTTAATACACAAAAGGACAGAGAGTGCTGGAGAAATTCAGCAGATCGGACAGCATCTCTGGAGAACATGGATGTTTTGGGTCGAGACCCATCTTCAGACTTCTGATCCATGTTACCGTCCAAATGTCTTTTAAATGTTTGTTAACCCAACATCTTGTGCCACTCTGGTAGAATTGGGCAGGAAGGAGGTCATGGGCGATGACTAATCAGCTCGGTTTGGGGCTGAACCTTAGTGCACCCTCCCATTCCCCAATTTTTACTTCCAGTAAATCACAATTGTCGCTTGTTGTCTTGACGTGAGATGCAGTGATTGTTATTTTCAGAATCCGGGAACAATGTGGGCGGGAGAATTAATTGGCAGTGAACTTAAACTAATAAACAAATAATCCGGTGAAACAATTTGCTACCATCGCAGCTAAATTATTTTTCAAAAAGTAAATTTTATTTGTAAGGAAAAAAATGTGTACAAAAGACATAATCTGGGCAAAACTCAAAATGCATTTTCAGCATCTTTATATTCGATATTACAAGTGGTACATTGTCTATAAAGTGTTAGCACTCCCTTTTTCTTTACACGTCGCACTATTGCCACTCATGAGGTGATATCCCTTCCCTTGTTTGAGGGACGTCCGTACCAGACCCTGCCCCTCGATGTCCAGCAGCAGAAGGACCCTAGACTGCGGTCCTCCCCCACTGAGCCTTGGCGTTGGCTGCAACCGCCTTTAATTGGGTTAAATAAACACGGGATTAGATCCTTTCATTCAGCGGCACAATTAACGATTCCCAGAGGCAACGAGAGTCAAGGTGCTTTTTGTTCGAGTGAATAATTTAAACATTTTAAAGAAGTGACTTCACTTCTCTTCTTTAATAGAGTCATAGAGTGATAGAGTGATACAATGTGGAAACAGGCCCTTCTGCCCAACTTGCCCACACCGGCCAACAATGTCCCAGCTACACTAGTCCCACTTGCCTGCGCTTGGTCCATATCCCTCCAAACCTGTCCTATCCATGTACCTGTCTAACTGTCTCTTAAACGATGGGATAGTTCCAGCCTCAACTACCTCCTCTGGCAGCTTGTTCCATACACCCACCACCCTTTGGTTGAAAAAGTTACCCCTCAGATTCCTATTAAATCTTTTCCCCTTCACCTGAACCTATATCCTCTGGTCCTCGATTCCTCTACTCTGGGCAAGAGATTCTGTGCATCTATCCGATCTATTCCTCCCATTATATTGTACACCTCTACAAGATCACCCCTCATCCTTCTGCACTCCATGGAATAGGGACTCAGCCTACTCAACCTCTCCCTATAGCTCACACCCTCTAGTCCTGACAACATCCTTGTAAATCTTTTCTGAACCCTTTCAAGCTTGATAATATCTTTCCTATAACATGGTGCCCAGAACTGAACACAATATTCTAAATGCGGTCTCACCAACATCTTATACACCTGCAACATGACCTCCCAACTTCTATACTCAATACTCTGACTGATGAAGGCCAATGTGCCAAAAGCCTTTTTCATCACCTTATCTACCTGCAACTCGACCTTCAATGAACCATGCACCTGTACCCCTAGATCCCTCTGCTCTACAACACTACCCAGAGGCCTACCATTTACTGTGTAGGTCCTGCCCTTGTTCGACACCTCTTACTTTTCTGAATTAAATTCCATCAGCCATTCCTCCGCCCACCTGGCCAATCGATCCAGATCCTGCTGCAATCGTTCACAACCATCTTCACTATCTGCAAAACCACTCACTTTTGTATCATCAGCAAACTTGCTAATCTTGCCCGGTATGTTCTCATCCAAATCATTGATGTAGATGACAAACAGCAACGGGCCCAGCACCGAACCCTGAGGCACACCACTAGTCACAGGCCTCCAGTCCGAGAAGCAACCTTCCACCATTACCCTCTGCTTCCTTCCATGGAACCAATTTGCTATCCATTCAGCTATCTCTCCTTGGATCCCATGCGATCTAACCTTCCAGAGCAGCCTACCATGCAGAATCTTATCGAATGCCTTACTGAAATCCATGTACACAACATCTACAGCTCTGCCCTCATCGACCTTTTTGGTCACATCTTCAAAAAAATCAATCAGATTGTGAGACACGACCTCCCACGTACAAAACCATGCTGACTGTCCCTAATCAGCCCTTGCCCATCCAAATGTGTGTATAACCTATCCCTCAGAATACTCTCAAGTAACTTTCCAACTACAGATGTTAAGCTCACCGGCCTATAGTTCCCATAATTTTCCCTGCAGCCCTCCTTGAAAAGAGACACAACATTTGCCCCCCTCCAGTCTTCCGGCACCTCTCCTGTATTTAAGGACGATTCGTAAATTTCAGCCAGGGCTCCTGCAATTTCCTCTCTAGTTTCCCGCAATGTCCTCGGATATATCTGATCAGGCCCTGGAGATTTGTCGGCCTTCATACACGACAGTACCTTCAGTACTTCTTCGACGGTAACACTGACTGCTCTCAAGACATTTCCATTGACTGCAAGAAGTTCCTCCGTCGTACTGTCTTTCTCCTCGATAAATACAGAGGAGAAATACTCATTGAGGACCTTGCCCATCTCCTGTGGCTCCACACACAGGTGACCACTCTGATTCCTGAGAGGTCCCACTCTCTCTCTAGTTCCCCTTTTCCCCCTTATGTATTTATAAAATCTTTTGGGATTGTCCTTAATGCTACCCACCAGAGCTGTCTCCTGGCCCCTTTTTGCCCTTCTGATCTCCTTTTTCAGTTTACTCCTTAGTTCCCGAAACTCCTTCTCCAGGGATGCACTTGATCCCAGCTGCCTATACCTGTCCCATGCATCCTTCTGACTTTTGACCAACGCCTCAATTTCCCTCGTCAGCCAAGCCTCCTTACGTTTGCCTGCTTTGCCCTTCGCTCTAACGGGGATGTACATATCCTGAGCTGACGTCAGCACACTTTGAAAAACATCCCACTTGGCCGATGTTCCTTTCCCCTCAAACAACCTGCTCCAGTCAACTTGAGCGAGACCTTCTCTCATACCCTCACAGTTGGCCTTACCCCAGTTGAGCATTTTAACACGTGAATCTTGACAAGATTCTTCCCTACAGGCTTCCTTCCTCTTTAGCAAATGTCTCCTACTGCTTTGATTGCTCTTGACAAGAGAATGCGAGGGAGGGGACCAATATCAAATTAAAGGAGAGACAATAAATTGCAGACGTTGGAATCTATTAGAGAGCAAAACAGAAAGTGCTGGAGGAAGTCAGCCATCCCCTCTGCAGAAACCCTTCCACCCCCCCCCCCCCCCCCCCCCTCCCCCCACCTGTAGTTTTAGAGATACAGCACGGAAACAGGCCCTTCGGCCCTCCGAATCCGCACCGTCCAGCTTTTCCCGCACGCTTACACTATCCTTTTCCACACACTAGGGACAATTTACAATTTTTAACCAGCCCATTAACCTACAAACCCGTACGTCTTTGGAGTGTAGGAGGCAACTAGAGCACCCGGGAGAAAACCCACGCTGGTCACGGGGAGAACATACAAACTCCATACAGACAGCACCCACAGTCAGGATTGACTCGGGATCACTGCTGCTACAAGGCAGCAACTCTGCTGCTGTGTCATCTTGCCGCCCTCTTCTACCTTCAGGGAGAAGATACAGAAGCTTGAAAGCCCGGATGTCCAAACTTTAGAACAATTTCTTCCCCACTGCTTTCCGACTCCTGAGCCAATCACCTTCCCAGAGATGCTGCCACGTACTCTAACTCTTCACTTTACCTCACTCGGAATGAGTGCCAGGATTTAGACCCAGTCGGGAATGTGTGTGACTAGGAAGGGAACCTGCGGAGGTAACGGCGTTCCTTGATCCCGAGGCTTTCGTCCTCCTTGGTGGGAGTGGCGGTGGGTTTGGGAGGTGCTGTCGGAGTGATCCAGTGTACTCTACAGCCACTGTACACCAGTGGTGGATGGGGATGAGGATGGGGATGAATGTATTGGGAGGCAGTGGGGGGGGGGGGGGGCAATTAAATGGATCAGATTATCCTGGAGGCTGTTGCAATTCATAGAAACATAGAAACATAGAAAATAGGTGCAGGAGTAGGCCATTCGGCCTTCGAGCCTGCACCGCCATTCAATATGATCATGGCTGATCATCCAGCTCAGTAACCTGTACCTGCCTTCTCTCCATACCCCCTGATCCCTTTAGCCACAAGGGCCACATCTAACTCCCTCTTAAATATAGCCAATGAACTGGCCTCAACTACCTTCTGTGGCAGAGAATTCCACAGACTCACCACTCTCTGTGTGAAGAAATGTTTTCTCATCTCGGTCCTAAAAGACTTCCCCCTTATCCTTAAGCTGTGACCCCTGGTTCTGGACTTCCCCGAGTGTTGTTGGAGGTCCAGGTAAGTGGAAGATATCCCATCTCACTCCTGACTTGTGCCATGTGAAGGGCAGATAGGAGATGCGTGGGGCGAGATTTGTACGCGCACAGTTCCATTGCCTGGAACGCACTGCCAGAAATGTAGGAGGAGGCAGATATGATAGTGGTGTTTACGAAGCTTTTAGATAGGTGAGCAGGGAGGGGGGCCCGGGCAGGGCCGGCCACTATAACCAAAATCCCCTTTGAAGAGGTCCGTTAAAACAAGGGTTTACTGTATTCATGGGGCTGTTATGTCTCTAGTCAGCAGTGATCTCTAGGGTGCTGTAGGTGGGAGACTTGGCAATGGGAACACCACTTAATGTCAAGGTTAGATGGTGGGAAACCCTGGCAATGCAGCAGTCCACTCCACGCCAGCCCCAGATGATGGTCCGGTTTAAGCCAGGTACAAGAGCAAGATACAATCCCACTGTCAGAGTGAGGCCCAATGCAAATTGGAGGAGCAGCACCTCATATTTTGCTTGGGCAGCTTACACCACAGCGGTATGAAGATTGACTTCTCTAACTTCAAGTGACCTTTGTTTTCCCTATCTCTCCATCCCTCGCCCATCCTAGTTCCCTGACTGGTTTGACTGTCCTCCTGATTAAATTTTACTTTATAAGCCTTGTTCTCATCTTCCCCTAGCTAACAACGATCCATTCTACATTCCCTTTGATCTCTCGTTTTCACACCTTACCCTTCCATACCTCTCGTTTCCCCACTCCCCTGAATCTCAGTCTGAAAAAGAGTCTCGACCCGAAACGTCACCCATTCCTTCTATCCAGAGATGCTGCCTGTCCCGCTGAGATACTCCAGCACTCTTAAGTTCACACCAGCCTTCAATCACCACTTCACACTAGTTCTATGTTATCCAGTTTTACACAGGCCATTTAACTTACAACCCTTAGGATGTGAAACAAAATGCTGAAGTAACTCAGCGGGTCAGGCAGCATCTCTGGAGAGAAGGAATGGGTGACGTTTCGGGTCGAGACCCTTCTTCAGACTGATGTACCAGCACCTGCAGTTATTTTCCTACACAACCTTAGGATGTGGGAGGAAACGGGAGAACCTAAAGAAAATCCACGCACAGCCACAGGGAGAACATGCCAACTCCACACAGACATCACCTGAGGTCGGGTTTGAACCTGGGACTTAGTTCTTGGTTCTTGGTCCTCCAAAATATTCCAAATGAAATTTAAACTAGAGGTGGCGGAGTATGGACTTAAGCAAGAAGGGTTTCTTGGAGAAGTAGAGCTGCTTTAAATGTAGTTGCGTCTGGTTGAGTAACTATAGTAGGGTGAAGACTATTCCATGCTTTAATTGTGCGAGGGAATTGAGCCTTGTGTTTAATTGTGTCTCTGGTGCTGTGAGGCAGCGGCTCTATCAGCTGTCCCACTGGGCTGCCCTTGACGCTGAATTGGTGGATAGTTGGCACTGCTGTATCTCCTGATCAGCCCAAAATGGAGCATTTATATACAGCACATCAGGAGGCCATTCGATCCATCGTGTTGGTGCCCAACTGTGCCGCTCTGCAATTGCTGGAATCTTGAGCAAAACACAAAGTGCTGGAGCAACTCGACGGGTCAGGCAGCATCTGTGGAGGGAGGCGAACAGGTGGTGTTCTTCGGACTGAAGAAGGGTTCCGACCCGTAAAGCCCTCAGGCCATTCCATCCACAGATGCTGCCTGACCCGCTGAGTTCCTCCAGCAACTTATGGTTTCAAACAGCCATTGTGTGTTCATTTAACAATCAACCTATGAGTTTGTGTCTCAAGTTGTTCTGTTGCTTGTGCCAACGATGATAGGTCTGATAGATCTGGCCATTTGGACGTAACCAAATGAGTAAACAGGAAGACGTTTATTGCCCATACTTATCACACCAGTAAACCGATTGTGCATTAATCATCCACGTTTCATGTGACCTGCTGCACCTTTATGGAGGATTGGAAAACAGTGCTTAGTGCAATGAGTCACGAGAGGTTCCCCTTCCCAATCTGATAATACCCACTACCAATGACTCAACTGTGCTATCAGCGAATCAAGGTGCCTTTACAAGGGGAAATAGAGTAAAAGTTGAGAGAAATTTAATCTTAAACGTGTCACACCTTCAGTTGTTCTTTAAGCAAGGAACAGATTGACCTTGGAATATTCAGGTCAGGAGTCAAGAGAGTCAAGAATGTTTTAGAAAATAACTGCAGATGCTGGTACAAATCGAAGGTATTTATTCACAAAATGCTGGAGTAACTCAGCAGGTCAGGCAGCATCTCAGGAGAGAAGGAATGGGCAAGGTCTCGACCCGAAACCTCGCCCATTCCTTCTCTCCTGAGATGCTGCCTGACCTGCTGAGTTACTCCAGCATTTTGTGCAAGAATGTTTTATTGTCATATGTACTGGCAGCAGAACAATGAGATACTTGCTTGCTGCAGCTTTTCCAGGCCCATTATCGTAATAACACACAAATAAATATATCATATTTCTATAATGATCGTCAGTGTGGACTTGGTAGGCCAAAGAGCCTGTTTCCATGATGTGTTACTAAACTACACTAAACTAAACTAAACTAAACTAAACTAAACCAAACTAAACTAAATTAAACTAAATTAAATTAATCTAAACTAAACGAAACAATAGACAATAGACAATAGGTGCAGGTGGAGGCCATTCGGCCCTTCGAGCCAGCACCGCCATTCAATGTGATCATGGCTGATCATCCACAATCAGTACCCCGTTCCTGCCTTCTCCCCATACCCCCTGACTCCGCTATCTTTAAGAGCTCTATCTACCTCTCTCTTGCAAGCATCCAGAGACTTGGCCTCCACTGCCTTCTGAGGCAGAGAATTCCACAGATTTACAACTCTCTGACTGAAAAAGTTTTTCCTCATCTCTGTTCTAAATATCCTACCCCTTATTCTTAAACTGTGGCCCCTTGTTCTGGACTCCCCCAACATTGGGAACATGTTTCCTGCCTCTAACGTGTCCAATCCCTTAATCTTATACATTTCAATAAGATCCCCTCTCATCCTTCTAGATTCCAGTGTATACAAGCCTAGTCGCTCCAGTTTTTCAACATAAGACAGTCCCGCCATTCCGGGAATTAACCTAGTGAACCTGCACTACACGCCCTCAATAGCAAGAAACGAAACGAAACGAAACGAAACGAAACGAAACGAAATGAAACGAAACGACACGAAACTAAACTAAACTAAACTAAACTAAACTAAACTAAACTAAACTAAACTAAACTAAACTAAACTAAACTAAACTGAACTTTAAAAGACATTTGGACAGATATATGGTTAGGAAGGGTTTAGAAGGCTGTGGGCCAAACGCAGGTAAGTGGGACCACTCCAGTATGCCAAGGTGGGCCAAATGGCCTGTTTCCATGCTATACAGCTCTATGAAGCTATACCTGATAAACAGTGATATATGGACTCCTCATTAATTTTTCATATAAATAATTCCTCGTAAACCACGCCAATTGAAAACTTGTTTTGTTCAACTTGATTTTAGATTTGTGATTTTTCCTGTTCATTTCCAGTACAACAATAACAATACAGCAGTAAGTATTTCTTTGGAAAGCAAAAGCTCTTTTGAATGCTTGAGAGATAAGGTCAGATGCTGTTTCATGCAAATCCCCTGTTGTGCTTTGTCCATTAAATGCAAAGAAGAGGCAATGCTGCATTGCAAACATGCTTCTGAGGATCAAGGGTTGGTAAACATCTATTGAGAACATTATCATCGCTGGATGCAAATTAAATGTTTAGTTTCATAATAGCCAACCTTTCCAGTTACATTGAATTCCTCAACCAAATCAGGCGCTTACAGAGAATAGTACAGCACACGAACAGGCCCTTTACCCACAATGATCCATATGTTCCCCTCTATGTGCTACAGAGGTACCAGAGAGAGCGTTGTGACTAGCTTCATTGCCCGGGCAAGATGTTATATATCAAAACTCTCAAGTACTTACCGACATGTCAGTGATTTCAGCGAAAATTAGGACGCCGGAGAGGCATTGACAGCGTGGTAACTTCGACTTCGCGATGTTTCCGAAGACGGTGTAATCTCGACCTGACTCGGCATTGTCGTGGTCATTGTCGTGGTCATTGTCGTAGGGTAAAAGAAAATTTTGGCGATCTGCTACGACATTGACAGTCGCCGGCAGTCGCCTAAAAACTCGCCTATAGTGGGACAGGCCCTTAATTCCTTTAAGGAAAGGAGGCCTGGTTCCCTAAACCCTGTCCATGTCTACATGAGACTCCAGACCCACAAACATTACGTGGTCTAGCAATGGCCGCCTCGCCAATAGTCTGCCTGTCCCTTCCTTCTTTGTTGTTTTTTATTAGTATGTGTTGAATGTATGTTTTTTTAGTGTTCTTGAGTTTGTTTTATGTGGGGGAGGGGGGTTGGGGGAAACTTTTTTTAAATGGCAGAGTTGGTGAGCCGAATGGCCTAATTCTGCTCCTGCAACGTATCAACTTATGAAGACCCTTTATTCCAGCGTGAACCATCAAGTTTAAAGGAGATGTGCGGGGTGAGTTTTTTGGAGTATGTCTTTGGAGTATGGGAGGAAACCGAAGCACCCGGAGAAAATCCACGTTGTCGCAGGGAGAACGTACAAACTTCATACAGATAGCACCCATTGTCAGGATCAAACCTGGGTCTCTGGCGCTGTAAGGCTGCTAGCAACTCTACCGCTACGCCACCATGCTGCCCATGTGTTGGCTGTTGGGTAAATGCTCGCTGTGGGTGTAAGTGCACCCTGGTGTAGGTGCTTGAAGTTGGGGAATCAGGGCAGAGGTGATGGGCATATGAAAGAGAGGTTACAGGAACGCCATAAGTCATAAGATCATAAAGGATAGTAGAATTAAGCCATTAAGCCCATCAAGTCGACTCCGCCATTCAATCATGGCTGACTTATCTCTCCCTCCTAACCCCTTTTCTCCTGTCTTTTCCTCGTAACCTCTGACACCTGTACTAATCAAGAATCTATCTGTCTCTGCCTTAAAAATATCCACTGACGGCCTCCACGGCAAAGAATTCCACAGATTCACCACCCTCTGACTAAAGAAATTTCTCTTCATCTCCTTCCTCAAAGTACGTCCTTTAATTCTGTGGCTGTGACCTTTAGTCCTAGACTCTCCCACTGGTGGAAACATCCCCTCCACATCCACCATCCCCAAGCCGTCCACGTAACGAGAAGGGACGGGCGAGATTGCTCTGAGAGATAGCCTTGATTTGATCAAGCGGAAACATGAGACTATACGTATGAGTGCAGAATCGAGAGTTAAGTATGTCAAAATATATATATATTTTTTAAGCCAGCTATTTATAATCTAATTGTGCAGCCTCACCAGTAACACGTCATTATGTAGACAAAGCAGAATAACATTCTTGTAATTGCATCGATTGAGCCCTGAGGTTTCTCCCTAACACAGATATTCACTTTGTTCAACCCATCCCATCCTCACCTTTTCTCTTGCTAAAACCTAACACATCTTTCTCTCCATTCCCAGTTCTAATGAAGGGACCCGCCGACCTGAAACATGAAATAGTATAAGAAAAAAACTGCAGACGCTGGTACAAATCGAAGGTATTTATTCACAAAATGCTGGAGTAACTCAGCAGGTCAGGCAGCATCTCGGGAGAGAAGGAATGGGCGACGTTTCGGGCCGAGACCCTTCTTCAGACTGAATGGGCGACGTTTCGGGTCGAGACCCTTCTTCAGTCTGAAGAAGGGTCTCGGCCCGAAACGTCGCCCATTCCTTCTCTCCCGAGATGCTGCCTGACCTGCTGAGTTACTCCAGCATTTTGCGAAACATTAAATATGTAACTTTCCCCGGGTGCTACCTGATCTGCTGTGTGTTTCCAGCACATTCTGTTTTTTTGTTTTAAATTTCAGCTCCCCAGTACCAGCAGATTTTTTTCAGTTAAATTCCATTGCACCTCCGTAGTTTTGAACACGTTTAATATGCCGGAACAAAGGACTAAGGAGCAACTCCGCGGGTCAGGCAGTATTCCGTCCGCAGATGCCTGCTGAGTTCCTCCAGCAATTGTTTTTTTGCTCAGGATTCCAGCTCCTGTTGTTTCTGCTGCTGCATCTCCAGGAGTGCACCAGAACTCAGCGAGGGACTCGGGTGGATGCTTGGGATGGCGAGCTCTCAGTGGGCTTCGCTCGTGTGTCAGACGACATTCTGCCATCGCTTTGCCACGGCCAGTGCCACACCTGTGCCTCTGCGGGGATCGTCCACAGTGCATGCCTCTCCACCCACAAGTCAGCAGGTGGGCCAATGTCTGCACCTCTCAGACAATTCCAATTGTCCCACAGTTCCGTTTGTCAGAGTCCGAGAAGTCCGAGAGTCAGTGGGCTGAAGTCAAGTCAAGTTTATTCGTCACATACACATACGCGATGTGCAGTGAAATGAAAGTGGCAATGCCTACGGATTGTGCACAAAAAAGAATTACAGTTATTAATAAAGTTAATATAGAGAAGACAAGATTTAGTTCCTGGAGTTATAAAAGTTAACAGTCCTGATGGCCTGTGGGAAGAAACTCTCTCTCATCCTCTCCGTTTTCACAGCATGACAGCGGAGGCGTTTGCCTGACCGGAGCATCTGGAACAGTCCGTTGCTGGGGTGGCAGGGGTCCCTCATAATCTTGCTTGCTCTCGATCTACACCTCCTGATGTATAGGTCCTGCAGGGGGACGAGTGTAGTTCCCATGGTGCGTTCTGCCAAATGCACTACTCTCTGCAGGGCCATCCTGTCCTGGGCAGAGCTGTTCCCAAACCAGACTGTGATGTTGCCGGACAGGATGCTCTCTACAGTCCCAGAGTAGAAGCAATGAAGGATCCTCAGAGACACTCTGAACTTCCTCAGCTGTCTAAGGTGGTAAAGGCGCTGCTTTGCCTTACCCACCAGTGCGGCAATGTGCGTTGCCCATGTCAGATCCTCAGTGATGCGGACTCCCAAGTATTTAAAACTGCTCACCCTATCCACAGTAGCCTGTACGTCCTTGGATGTTGAGCCCTTCTAAAGTCCACAATCAGCTCCTTAGTTTTAGTGACATTCAAGAGGAGGCTATTGTCCCAACACCAGAGTGCCAGATCAGCCACCTCCTCCTGGTAGGCCTTCTCATCGTTGTCGGAGATCCGGCCCACCACCACAGTGTCATCAGCAAACTTGATGATGGAGTTTGAGCTGAACCTGGCCACACAGTGATGTGTGTACAGGGAGTACAGTAGGGGGCTAAGGACGCAACCCTGGGTCTAGCCTCCGGTTGTACGACTCAATAATCAGAACACAATGCTTCATTGTGACAAACCAGAAAATGATGGGGAGATTAACAAGGCAGATGTTGCATCCGAATTGAAAGTAAGTCGGTCCCCAGGCCGATTAAAGGTACTGACAAAAGTGTTCTTATTGCAATTGATACCATTGACAATATTGGCGACACTCTATGATGTTTCTTTTACCCCTGTACTGAATCCCATTGATTGTAGATTGCCTTTTATAAGGGAGCTGGAATCTCCCAGCTTTTGCGACTCGTGGAAACCGAATTTCCTGAAAACTGCCACAACAGCAAGTGAAGTCATTTGCATGTAGACATTGTAAAATAACAATGATGTAAAACAGTATTAGAGTAAGGGAAAGACAGACACCAAAAGCTGGAGTAACTCAGCGGGACAGGCGACATCTCTGGAGAGAAGGAAAGGGTGACGTTTCGGATCGAGGCCCTTCTTCGGACCGCTGGTTTAAACCGAAGATAAACACAAAAAGCTGGAGCAACTCAGCTGGACAGGCGACATCTCTGGAGAGAAGGAAAGGGTGACATCACCCATTCCTTCTCTCCAGAGATGTCGCCTGTCCCGCTGAGTTGCTCCAGCTTTTTGTGTCTATCTTCGGTTTAAACCAGCATCTGCATTTCCTTCCTACACATTAGAGTAAGGCAGTTATGTTGCAGCTTTATAAGTTCAAGTTCAAAGTTAGTTCAAAAACACTTTTAGTCCCCGTGGGGCAATTTACAAAGGCAGATAGACAATTGAAAATAGACAATAGGTGCAGGAGTAGGCCATTCAGCCCTTCGAGCCAGCACCACCATTCAATGTAATCATGGCTGATCATTCTCAATCAGTACCCCGTTCCTGCCTTCTCCCCATACCCCCTGACTCCGCTATCCTTAAAAGTTCTATCCAGCTCTCTCTTGAATGCATTCAGAGAATTGGCCTCCACTGCCTTCTGAGGCAGAGAATTCCACAGATTTACAACTCTCTGACTGAACCAGATTTATGGCAGAGAATATCTCATAATGGTCATAAGATCATAAGTGATAGGAGCAGGATTAGGTCACACAGTACTCCAGGTGCGGTCTCACCAGGGTTTTGTACAACTGCAGAAGGACCTCTTTGCTCCTACACTCAACTCCCCTTGTTATGAAGGCCAACATTCCATTGGCTTTCTTCACTGCCTGCTGTACCTGCATGCTTCCTTTCAGTGACTGATGCACTAGGACACCCAGATCTCGTTATACGTCCCCTTTTCCTAACTTGACACCATTCAGATAATAATCTGCCTTCTTATTCTTACCACCAAAGTGGATAACCTCACACTTATCCACATTAAACTGCATCTGCCATGCATCCGCCCACTACAAAAACTAGTACAAAAACAATTGGGGTGGGGGGGGGGTGGGGGGGGGGGGTGGGGGGGGGGTGGGGGGGGGGGGATAAGCAGGGTGAGCAGTGGGATAGGGGTGGTTGGGAGTTGAGGAGCTGAACAGCCTTGGGAACAAAGGTTGCCCTTCTCCTCTGTGTCCCACAGCCTGGGCAGCGAAGCCGGCGTCCTGAGGGGAGCCACTCAAACGCAGAGAACAGGACATGTGAGGGGTCCTGTAAAGTCCTGCCAGCTGACCTTAGCATCTGCTGGTCGCGTAGGGTGGAGAGGGCTCTGACAGGGAGTCCAATAATTTTGGAACAGACTTTGGCTGTGCTCTGCAGGCGGTTTCTGTTCTGAAGGCTGATGGAGTGGAACCAGCAGGTTGAGGAGAACGTGACGATGCTCTCAATGAAGGAGGATGTCCTTGCTGACCCCAAAGGAGTTGAGCTTTCTCAGGAGATACTGCCACTGCTGGCATTTCCTGAGGATACCCTCTGTGTTGGAGGTGAATTTCAGCAGGTTATCGAAGTCTGTGCCCAGGTACTTGCATTCCTCAACAATCTCCACAGGCTTCCCGTGGATAGTGGTGATGACTGCCGTGATGACTTTGGTTCAACCGCATTTGGAGTACTGTGCGCAGTTTTGATCGCCCCATTACAGGAAAGGTGCAGAAGAGGTATACCAGATTAGAGGGTACTGACTATAAGGAGAGGTTGACTTAGATTGTTTTCTCTGGAACACCAAAGTTTGATGGGAGATCCTCAAGGTTAAAAGTATATAAAATTACGAGAAGCATTAATAGGGTAGACAATCAAAACCTTTTTCCCAGCGTGGAAATATCAAAGACAAGAGGGCGTGGCTTTCAGGTGAGAGGGGCGAAGTTTAAAAGAGACATGCGGGACATGTTTTTTCTTACACTGAGTTGATGGATGTCTGCTACCTGCTGTTAGGGGTGGTGGTAGAAACAGATACAATTGAGGCATTCAAGAGGGTTTTAGACAGGAACAAATATGCATGGAATGGAGGGAAATGGATCATGTGCAGGCAGATAGTATTGGCACAGTTATTGTGGGCCAAAATTATTGTGCGCATAGTTACGACTACAATTTGCAAGGCATGAGATTAGTTTTGCTTGGTATTATATATGGCATGGGCATTGTGGTCAGAAGGGCCTGTTCCTGTGTAGTACTTTTCAATGTTCTATATTCAGCTACAATCCAATTGCAAGCCTGGTGAAGTGTTTTATGAATCACATTCTTTATCCTGAGCACCTTATTGCCCCAATTGATCATTTGGATCTGTTGCGTGCAATCCAGTTCTCATTATTTCATTCCCCCTTCGTTTAATGAGCAGATATTGTGAAAGAAAAAATTGAAACCAATTAGTAATGAGTAAATCATCAAATCTGAGATAAAGGTAGAAGTTATAAAATCTGTCAAAGTCATTGAGTGATACAGCAAGGAAATAGGCCCAACTTGCCCACACACCGGCCAACATGTCCCAGCTACACTAGTCTCACCTGCCCGCATTTGGCCCATGTCCCTCCAAACCTGTCCTATTCATGTACCTGTCTAACTGTTTCTTAAATGTTGGGATAGATGATGGCAGGAAACCTATTTAATCACAATCAGAACATGTGGGCCGATAGTGGCTCAATGGGTCAGGCAGCACCTGGAGAGAGAGAATGGCTAAGCGACGTTTCAGATCGGGATCCTTCTTCAGACTAAATGTAGTGGGGGGGGGGGGGGGGGATTAAATCAAACTGTAAGTGATAGGTGGATAAAGGTGAGGGGGTTTGATTGTCAAATGGCTGGGGTAAGTGGCAAAGGTCTGAGGTGAAAAGGAAACAAAAGGTTGTCAGATAAGGAGAGAAGAGAAGTGAAGTGTAAAGTCAGGGGGGGAGGGATTTGGGTGCAAGGGGATGCGGGGGTGGGGGGGAAGGGGCGATAGTGGGAGAGATGGATGTGGACCAAGGTGGAGGTTACATGCACTGATCTTGAGCCTCTCCGGCTAATGGCTGACCTGACCTACTGAAATCTGTGACCACACAAATCCCTCCCCCAATTTTGTTGAGAATTTTTCAAGCTTGCAATAAGAATAATAAAATGTTTTGTGGTATTCATTAATGGCTGTATTTGGTAGATTGTGATAGATCAGAGGCGTGTAACAAATCTTGTGCCACAGGGATGCGTCTTGGCTCTAGGGGTGCCACCTATCTCACTCCCAAATAAGGGACAAGGCGCCCCAGGTGAACTCACCCAGCCAGTGGCCACGTGCTCCCGCTCCACCAATGGAGGCCGCCCGGGCCGGGAGGGGGGTTGCTACGCAACCTCCGTTAGGCGGCGCCTGGGCCTCCGGACCTACAGTGTCCGGGCCTACAGCAGCCCCCGGGCCTAATACGGGACAAGGGCGGTCCCGTACGGGACAAACTGATTTAGCCCAATATACGGGATGTCCTGGCTAATATGGGACAGTTGGCAACCCTAGTTGGGTCAATTGATGTTTGTTATTTTTATAAACCATTGGGGTGACAATGTAGGTGACATAGTTTCATAAGTTTGCAGATGACACCAAAATGATGGCATGGTGAACATTTAAGAAAGGAGTATGAGATTATAAAGGGATCTTGACCAGTTGGGCCAAGTGGTGTGAACTTGGCCTATTCTGTGGTTTTTAGTTTTTAGTTTTAGAGACACAATATGGAAACAGGTCTTTCGAGTCCACCTTGACCATCGATCACCCATATTCTAGTTCTATCCTACACACTATGGACAATTTACAATTTATAATCAGTGATGGAAATGGGGGGGTACGCAGGAGGATGGCGTTCCCCTAGTTTTCAACTTCCAGCTTGAGTTTAATGAGTACTGCAGAAAGATTCGAGTCGTTTATCACTTTATTCAACTCAGACGAAAACGATTTGTTAACTGTCACTGTTAGCACGTGTTAACAGCCAGTAGTTAACAGCCAGTCTGAAGAAGGGTCTCGACCCGAAACGTCACCCATTCCTTCTCTCCTGAGATGCTGCCTGACCTGCTGAGTTACTCCAGCATTTTGTGAATAAATACCTTCGATTTGTACCAGCATCTGCAGTTATTTTCTTATAGTAGTTAACAGGTAGTACAATGTGTCATCAATACATCGATCCACATTCCTCAGTAAATGTAATTGTGTTTTGACCATGTATTAATGACACCGCGTTCTATATAATAACCATCTACCCTCCACAAACCTCCAGGGTAGAGAATTCCAGAGATTCACCACCTCTGGCAGGGGAGATACCTTGATCACTCAGGAGGTTTTCCCAGGACGCTTCTCGGCCTTTTGGCTAAGATCAAGTGTAGGCAGGGGAGACACCTTGATCACAAGTGTAGTATCTGTTCTGGCACAATCTAATGTTCTTATAAGAACAGTGTAAGTATAAGAGCAGTACCAGTATTGAGTCGTGGATCATCGACGAGGAGCGGAGGTCAGGAGCACGTGTCTGGTTTAGGGGTGGATCCATGCTGGTTGGGTAACCAACCTAACACCCTTATCCAGGTGGGATGGCAGTAGCAAGTGGAGCAAGTGGAGCTGGAGGGCAGGGTATCCGGAATACCCTGCGAGTATCGGTGAAGGACCTCAAGGAGGGGAACCCTTTCTCAAGGGATCTCTTCATCAAGAAGGTGCTGCTGGAGGCCTGTGGATTCAAGGCCGGGGACATCTTCTGCCTCCAGGACTTCCCAGGTAATGGATATTTTGACGTTACCTTCCAGAACCCGGCGGGATGGCAGAAGTTGCTGCAGGACTTCCGGGAGAAGGGGGATGAAGCCCCGCTGTCGCTCCTGAAGGTGCAGCCGCTCTTCACCCTCCCCACCCAGAGGGAACGAATGATCACGGTGCACATGTTTAACCCACATGTGCCCGTCGTGGATGTCCTCACCTTCCTTGCGCGCTACGTCGAAGGGGCCGGGAACTGCGTGGACATAAAGGACTTGTTCGGGATCTGGACGAGCAAGAGGCAAGTAAAGGTGAAGCTGAGGGTGGACGGGAAGGGATTCATCGTCCACCCTCCCTCGGTGTTCGCTATCGGAGGGAACCGGGGCTACATGACGTACGTGGGGCAGCCCAGGGTGTGCAGGAAATGCAACAAACCTGGGCACGTGGCGGCAGAATGCAGGACAGTCGTCTGCAGAAACTGCAAGTTAGAAGGCCACGAGACAAGGGATTGTAAAGAGAGTAAGAGCTGCAACCTGTGTGGGGAGGCAGGCCACCTTTACAGGGCCTGCCCTAAAAGAGCAAGCACTTATGCACAGGCGATAAGAGGGGCCGCTGCCAGCACCCCCAGGGTGGACGAGACGCCTCCTACCACGGAAAAAGTCCAAAAAGGAAAGGAGAGCAGGGGCGAGGACAACGCGACCACCAGGAGCCCCCAACCGCAGGACAGAGCCCCCCAGGCCCCTGCCCACGAGGGTGAGTCGATGGAAGAGGGGGAACAGGAAGAGGAGGAATGGAAGGTGGTACAGTCGAGGAAAACATTGAAGGCTGTGCGCACGGAGAAAAAGGCGGAGGGGGCAAGCAAGTCCCAAAAAAGAGTCCTCTCCCAGGACGAGGCCAGCAGCCTCTCCGCATCGGAGGATGAGACGACCAGGAAGAGCCGACAACGGAGGCAGAGGCAGAGGAAGAAAACGGGGGAGGAGGAAGGTAAGAGAAAGAACGTGTCTGTTGCCCCCCAGCCCCAGGAGACTGGGAGCATTGCCAATGGGCCCCAGCCCCAGGAGACCGTGAGCGGCACAACGGCCAATGGGCCCCTGCTCCGGGAGACCGTGAGCGGCACAACGGCCAATGGGCCCCTGCTCCGGGAGACCGGGAGCGGCACAATGGCCAATGGGCCCCAGCTCCGGGAGACCGGGAGCAGTGCAGTGGCCAATGGGCCCCAGCTCCGGGAGACCGGGAGCAGTGCAGTGGCAAATGGGCCCCAGCTCCAGGACACTGGGAGCAGCGCAGTGGCCTCGCCAGAAAATACACCCTGTGCTGAGGAAGCCACCAACCTGTACCACTACCTGTGCGACAAAAATGTGCAGGAACTCAGCCAGATGATTGGCATGCGGGAGGATCGCCTGGGACACTAAAGGACAATGGAGCTGAAATTGGCATCCTTAAACGTGCGCAGTGTGAAGAGCACTGCGCGATGTGTAACCGCCTTGCAGTACCTGGCCAAGGTAAAGGCGGATGTGACTTTTTTACAGGAGTGCGGGCTGCCACACCTTCGCTGCTATCGGAGGTGGTCGCGATGGTGGCCCCACGGACTGTCGGTATGGTCGGGGGGAAATGATTGTCGTGCGTCCGGTCTGGGGATCTTGCTGCGGGGAGGGGGCTTCACCATCACTGAGGTAAGGGAGGTGGTGGGGGGTCGTCTCTTGGTGGTGGATGTAATGTACCGTGGTTCTCCGCTCCGGCTGATTAATGTGTATGCCTCACCCAGGTGGAGCGAGCGGGTGGCCGTCCTCCAGCAGCTCCCACCGCTGCTGGCCACGTCTAGACCGCTCGTTCTGGCCGGTGACTTCAACTGCATCATCGATGCGGCTGGACGATCCGGCAGTGCCAACCACAGACTGGACGGCACCTCCAAACTCCTGGTGGAAACGGTCAAAGATGCAAAGCTGCGCGACGCCTTCAGTGACCCTGCAGGCGGAGTCCGGCCACGGTTCACCTGGTCAGGACCGAACGGTTCAGCCCAGTCCCGGATAGACTTCCTCTTCACATCGAGGGCCGTCACGGTCAGACACACCGACCTCGCGCCGGTGTTCTTCTCTGACCACTGCCTCCTTCAGGCCACCTGTCACCTACAGGAGGACCGGAAGGCGGGCAGAGGGACGTGGAAGCTAAACGTGGAGCTGTTGACCCCGGAGAACGTTAAGGAGCTAAAGAGGGACTACGCATGTTGGAGAACTGTGAGGCCCCTCTTTGACTCCCAGACACTCTGGTGGGAGGCAACAAAGGAGAACATCAAGAAGTTCTTCGTCTCCAAAGGTGTTCAGAGAGCAAGACAGGGTAAGAGGGAACTGTGTCAACTCCAGACAGATTTGCAGCAGCTACTCCTTCTGCAGAGGAGAGGGGTGGATGTGAGGGAGGAACTGAGAGAGTTGAAGGGCCGGCAAGCTCGGCTCTTTACCTCTGAATCCTCCAAGATCATCTTCCGGTCCAGGGTCCGCCATGTTGAGCAGGATGAGACGTGCTCACGTTACTTCTTCCATAAGGTTCACAGGGGGAGCTCTGTGATCAAAAGCCTTAGGGAGGAGGACGGCTCGGTAACATCCTCGCAGACAGACATGCTCAAGATCTGCAGATCCTTTTATAAGGATCTGTACGATGTAAAGACCACAGACAGCACCGCCTCCCAGAACTTCCTGTCCTCCATCACGGAAGTCTTGGACGACAGCAAGCGGGAGAGTCTGGACCAACCACTGACCCTGGAGGAGCTGACTGGCTCCATCCGTTCCTTTGATTCGAGTAAAACTCCCGGAGGCGATGGCTTACCGGCAGAGTTGTACTCGGCTCTGTGGGACTGGGTGGGCCCGGACCTGCTGGAAGTGTACAACGATATACTTCTAGCCGGCAGCATGTCAGACTCTATGAGGAAGGGCAACATCACCCTGATCTACAAGCAGAAGGGGGAGATGAATGACTTAAGGAATTGGAGACCCATCACATTGTTGAATGTAGACTACAAGATCCTGTCTAAGGCCATCGCCAACCGGGTCAAGTCTGCTCTGGGACAGGTGATCCACCCGGACCAAACCTGTGCTGTACCTGGCAGGAAAATCTCAGACAGCCTGGTGCTGCTGAGAGATACCATTGCCTACGTGCAGGACAGACGGGTGGATGCCTGCCTGGTCAGCTTGGACCAGGAGAAGGCCTTCGACAGGATATCGCACACGTACATGAGGGACGTGCTCTCCAAAATGGGCTTTGGGGAGGGAATCAGGAAGTGGATACAACTGCTCTACTCCGATATCTGTAGTGCAGTCCAAATTAATGGGTGGGAATCAGACAGCTTCCCCGTCAGGTCTGGAGTCAGGCAGGGTTGCCCTCTTTCCCCTGTCTTGTTCGTCTGTTGCATTGAACCCTTTGCCGAATCCATCAGGAAGGATGCGAGCATAAGAGGAGTGACACTGCCAGGCAGTGGGGGCACTCAGGTCAAGGCCTCCCTGTACATGGACGATGTCGCCGTCTTCTGCTCGGACCCAGGGTCGGTCCGCAGACTGATCAGCGTCTGCGACCAGTTTGAGTTGGCCACGGGGGCCAGGGTAAACCGCAGGAAGAGCGAGGCCATGCTCTTTGGCAACTGGCCCGACCGATCTTCCATCCCCTTCACCATCAAGCCTGACTTCCTGAAGGTGCTGGGGATCTGGTTCGGGAAGGCTGAGGCATGTAACAAAAATTGGCTGGAGTGGATAGCCAGGGTGGGGAAGAAGCTGGAGCTGTGGAAGCAGCGCTCCCTCTCCATCACGGGGAAAAACCTGGTCATCAGGTGTGAGGTGCTCTCGGGGCTGCTGTACTTGGCGCAAGTGTGGCCCGTCCCTCCCTCCTACGCCACGGGGATCACCCGGGCCGTCTTCCGTTTCATCTGGGGGTCGGCGATGGACCGGGTGCGACGAGCCACAATGCACAAGTCGGCAGACAACGGGGGTAAAGACGTGCCCAACGTCGCCCTCATTCTGATGGCCACTTTCGTGTGTGGCTGCATCAGGCGGAGCATAGAGCCAAGGCACGTGGGCACCAAATGCCACTACCTGCTGAGGTTCTACCTGTCCCCGGTGTTGCGAAGGATGGGCCTGGCGCAGATGCCACGCAATGTGCCAGTCAGCTGGACATTGCCGAACCATCTGTCGTTTGTGGACAGGTTCTTCCGGACCAACACCTTTGACCACAAGTCCATCGGGCAGTGGTCAGCACGGAACGTCCTGCAGGCACTGCAGGGGAATGACTCCATGGATCCTGTGGCGTGGTTCCCAGAACAGACAGCCCAGCTTGTCTGGCAAAATGCCTCATCGCCAGTACTCACCAACAAGCACCAAGACCTGGCTTGGCTGGCGGTGAGGGGAGCCCTCCCAGTCAGATCCTTCCTGCACCGCCGGAACCTCACTACCAGCGCACGCTGCCCTCGGGACGGCTGCTACGGAGAGGAGACGGTGGCCCACCTCTTCAAAGAGTGTGGATTTGCCAGGAGAGTCTGGAGAGGTCTGCAGGGGTCCCTGTCACGATTCATTCCGAGCAGCTCCGTCACAGAGGACTCTGTGCTCTACGGACTGTTCCCAGGGACGCATTCCGAGACTGACATCGAGTGCTGCTGGAAGGTCATCAACTCGGTGAAAGACGCTCTTTGGTCTGCCCGATCCTTGTTGACCTCCCAGCGGAGCGAGCTGTCCGTCAAGGAATGTTGCCGACTGGCCCACTGCAGACTGCAGGAGTACGTGCTGAGGGACGCTCTGAAGCTCGGTGCAGCCAACGCCAAGGCCCTGTGGGGGAGGACCACACTCTAGGGTCCTTCCGCTGTTGGACATGGGGGGCAGGGTGTGGTGGAGAGAGACGCCCCTCCAAATAAGGGATATGTATGTAAATGTATGTAAATGTCTAAGTAAATGCCTGTATTGAATATGTAACCTCCGGAAATGTCGGATGGGTTTGTTTAAAAAAGATGTTTTGTAAATGATATTTATTACTTGAATAAAGTATTTTTTGATAAAAAAAAAAAAGAAGAAGTTCCTACCCATCTCCATTTTCAAAGGCCCCTTACCTTTATACTGTTGCCTCCCATTTGAGATATTCCAGTTAGTGGACCATCTTGACAGCTTATGCCCCCTCAGTATCTTATATAATAATAATAATAATAATTCATTTATTTTATATAGCGCCTTATCAGGTGCTCAAAGCGCTTTACAAAAACAATCAACATAAAAACAAACAGACAAACTATCCTAACGGAAAAGCGGCGAATAAACAACGCCAGCGTCCTCTCACGTCAGGGTCCGGCAGTAGACAACAAAAAGCACAGGACACACAGATACAATTTTTACACAAACAGCCATCACAGTGATTGCTCTAGGCACACCCTCACTGTGATGGAAGGCAAAGTCTTATCTCCTCCTCATTCTTCTCCCGTGGTGCCACGAGGTGATCGAGGCTCCCAACTTTTTGAAGCCCCCACCGGGTGATGGAAAGTCCCAGGGCCGAGCCGAGCAGGCCGATGAAAGTCCTGAGCCCCCACCGGGCGATGGAAAGTCCCAGGGCCGAGCCGAGCAGGCCGATGAAAGTCCTGAGCCCCCACCGGGCGATGGAAAGTGCTGCGGCCGAGCCATGCAGGGTGATGAAGGGCCTGCGAGCGGGTCGATCAAACCTCGCGCTTCGGGGTGGTCGAAGCTGCTACGGCTGGAGCTCCCAAAAACCGGTCGCCAGCCAGGGACCTGCGAACTCCCGATGTTGTGGTCTGCAGGGCCCACGGCCGAAGCCTCCGAGATGGTAAGTCCAGGCCCTGCGACCAGAGTCTTCAAGGTCGATCCCAGCTGGAGGCCGCCGACTCCACGATGTTAGGCCGTAGCGCGAACGGAGATACGACACGGTAAAGGTCGCATCTCCGTTGAGGAAGAGATTAGAAAAAAAAGGTTTCCCCCAACCCCCCCACCACCCCCCCACATACACAGAGTTAAAAATAGAACAAAACGTACATTAAACGATGACAATAGACAAAAAACAAAAAAAAGACAGAGAGACTGCCGGTGAACCGCAGCTGCAGAACACAGCTTAAAAATATCCCTCATTCTGCTCTACGAGTCGATTTCAGCTAGTCTTGATAAAGTAACCCTCTTGGCCCAGGAGTTAGCATAGTTTGTGCAGGAAGGAAATTCCGCTGCTGGTTGACACCAAAGACAGACACAAAATGCTGGAGTAACTCAGCGTGTGAGGCAGCATCTCAGGAGAAAAGGAATAGGTGACGTTTCGGGTCGAGACCCTTCCTCAGAGAGTCAGGGGAGAGGGAAACTAGAGGTATGAAAAGGTACAAGGATCAAATGATTGGAAGGTATGAATAGAATAAATCAAAGCCAGCAACGATGATCAAGGAAAGGTGGAGCCCACAATGGTCTATTGTTGGCTGTGGAAAAGCTGATAACGAGAGGATACAAACCGTGAAACTAAGCAGAACGACAGTGGTACTGGTAGGACACCTAGAGTGAGGGAGGGACAGAGAGAGAGGGAATACAAGGGTTACTTGAAATTAGAGGAATCAAGAGACATACCGCTGAGTTGTAAGCTGCCCAAGCGAAATATTAGGTGCTGATCCTCCAAATTGCATTTGGCCTCACTCTGACAGTGGAAGAGGCCCAGGACAGAAAGGTAAATATGGGAATGGGAAGGGGAGATAAAGATTTTTTTGTAACTGAGAGATCGCATGGGCCAAGGCGGACTGAGCGAAGGTGTCCATTCCCCTCCACCGATGCTGCTTGACCTGCTGAGTCCGGGCAGCAATTTTTTTTTTTTTGCGGTAGCCATGGAGTCATAGGGTGGAAACAGGCCCTTCGGCCCAACTTGCCCATGCCATCCAACATGCCCATCTGCACCAATCCCACCTGCCTGCGTTTGGTCCATATTCCTTTAAACCTCTCACTCTTCCGCGGGGCCTTCCATCACCCGGCGCGGCTCGGCCGCGGGACTGAACAGCGCCCGGTGCGGCTCGGCCGCGGGGCCTTCCATCGCCCAGTGCGGCGCAGCCGCGGGACACCATTCTGCTTTAGTTAAACATTTTGTTCAAGATGGCCGCGCCGTTGTGTTTGGCTGCCTGCCACTGTATGTTTCTTCTTTTTTTTTTCCTAATCAGATGTGCAGCACTTTGGTCAACGTGGGTTGTTTTTAAATGTGCTATACAAATAAAATTGACTTGACTTGACTTGACATCCATGTACCTGTCCATGTTGTGTTAAATGTTTTGATAGTACCTGCCTCAACTACCTCCTCTGGCAGCTTGTTCCAGCTGATTAAAGTTCGTGCGTGTGAAGATGGAAATTTGCAATTGAAATTGCCTGAATCACTGATCCAATTGTGCATTACCATCTATCTGCACTGGGGTTTTGACATAATTGACTGTTTATTTACAAAACTAAGTAAGTGGAGAGAAATCTGCAATGAGGAAGTGTCTGATTGGATTTCACATGCATTCATCAAACTGGATTGTCTTCGCCTGCTAGCTATTTTTAACAGTATTTCCATTTAAAATCAACAACTGACTCCTGGAAACTAACATACATGAAAGCATTTCACACCACAAAATGACAACAGTTTTGACCATTCAAGTCAAGGCAAATTTATTTGTCACATACACATACACGATGTGCAGTGAAATGAAAGTGGCAATGCCTGCGGGTTGTGCACAAAAAGAATTACAGTTACAGCATATAAATAAAGTTAATAAGTTACTATTAGTGTCGACAAAAATTTAGTCTCTGGGGTTATAAAAGTTGACAGTCCTGATGGCCTGTGGGAAGAAGCTCCGTCTCATCCTCTCCGTTTTCACAGCGTGACAGCGGAGGCATTTGCCTGATCGTAGCATCTGGAACAGTCCGTTACTGGGGTGGCAGGGGTCCCTCATGATCTTGCTTGCTCTGGATCTGCACCTCCTGATGTATAGGTCCTGCAGGGGGACCTACACAGTTAACAGTTCACCCATCTGTTAACTAGGTTAGTTGGAGCGAGCTGTAGGGAGAGGTTGGGGAGGCTAGGACTTTATTCCTTTGAGCACAGGAGTCTTGAGGAGAGATCTTGTAGAGGTGCATAAAATCATGGAGGAGGATAGATATGGTCCTTTTCCCAAGGTGGGGGGGATCAAGAAACAGGGGGCATAAGTTCAAAGTGAGAGGAGAAAGATTTAATAGGATCCTGAGGGGCAACTTTTCCATACAGAGGGTGGTGGGTATATGAAACGAACTGCAGGGAGGGTGTATGTAGGAAGGAACAGCAGATGCTGGTTTATACTGAAGATAGACATAATAAAGCTGGAGTAACGCAGCGGGTCAGACAGCATCTCTGGAGAAAGGGAATAGGTGATGTTTTGGGTTGAGACCTTTTTCCAGAGATGCTGTCTAACCCGCTAAGTTACTCCAGCTTTTTGTACCAGAGGAAGTAGTTGAGCCAGGCACAATGACAGCATTAAAAAGACATTTGGACAGGCACATGGAGAGGAAAGGTTTGAGAAATATTGGCCAAATGTGGGCAAAAGGGGCTAGCTGGGATGGGGCACCCAGGTGGGCATGGATGAGTTGGGCCGAAGGGCCTGTTTCAATGCTATGAGTGCAAGACTACAACACTCACAGTCATCTTTGGGATGTATTTTAATTGCATTATTCGCAGGCAATTAAAGTAGGTGTTTATTAACCAAAATAGAAAAAGTAGGTTAATAAGTGTGGAGGATATATGAAAGAGGAAGTATGCGTGCAAACTACACAAGGAAGTATAAACTATTACCAAGTAGTGTAAGAAAATAACTGCAGATGCTGGTACAAATCAAAAGTATTTATTCACAAAATGCTGGAGTAACTCAGCAGGTCAGGCAGCATCTCAGGAGAGAAGGAATGGGTGACGTTTCGGGTCGAGACCCTTCTTCAGACTGAGGAAGGGTCTCGACCGAAAACATCACCCATTCCTTCTCTCCCGAGATGCTGCCTGACCTGCTGAGTTACTCCAGCATTTTGTGAATAAAAACTATTACCAAAATCATGTCAGTGGGGGACAATGACCAATCTCAGCCTGCAGTGTCCGAGGTTTTCAAAGCAGGCGAACACCACAAAAACAAAATGGTGCATTGCAAACAGTGAGGGAAGTTTTTAAAGAATACAGCAGGAAACAGAACAGCTCAAGAGATGGGGGAGAAAAGGCAGATGGAGTTTAAACCGAGCAAGTGTGAATGATTGCACCATGGGAGGTTAAATGTAAGGGAAAACATACAATGGATGCAAGATCCTTAACAGCATTGTATACAGGGATCTTGTCCATAACATCCTAAAGGTCAAAACAAGTAGACAGAGTGGTAACGAAGGCATATGGTACATTAGGCAGTATTTACAGTACTGTGTACGGAGTTTGTACGTTCTCCCCATGACCGCGAGGGTTTTCTCCGAGATCTTTGGTTTCCTCCCACACTCCCACACTCCAAAGATGTACAGGTATGTAGGTTAATTGGCTTGGTGTATGTGTAAAATTGTCCTTAGTGTGTGGAGGATGGTGTTAATGTGCGGGGATCGCTGGTCAGTGCGGACCCGGTGGGCCGAAGAGCCTGTTTCCGTGCTGTATCTGTAAACTAAACAAAAAAATGTAAGAGGCTGTTAGATAGGCACATGGAATGGAGGGACATGGATCATGTGTTGGCAGAAGAGATTTGTTTAACTTGGCATCTAGTGTGGCACAGACATGGTGGGCCAAGGGGGAGACTTGTGCTGTACTGTTCGATGTGTAGGAAAGAACTGCAGATGCTGGTTTAAATCGAAGGTAGACACAAAATGCTGGAGCAACTCAGTGGGACAGGCAGCATCTCTGGAGAGAGGGAATGGGTGACGTTTCAGGGCAAGACCCTCCTTCAGACTGATATCAGTCTGAAAGAAAGTCAGAGGGAAAGAGAGGGAAAGGGAGGGAAAGAAAGGGAAAGCAAGGGCTATTTGAAGTCTAACTCTCTCCCCTCCCCCTTCCCAGTTCTTCCACCAGTCTTACTGTCTCCAACTACATTCTATCTCTGTCCCGCCCACTCCACTGATATCAGTCTGAAGAAGGGTCTCGACCCGAAACGTCACCCATTCCTTCTCCCCAGAGATGCTGCCTGTCCCGCTGAGTTACTCCAGCATTTTGTGTCTACCTGTACAGTTCTATGTTCTAATTAAAAACTGTCTGCCTATTTGTGATGTTAGACCAATGAATACAGTTGAGGGGGGTGTTATTGGAACTGTAACCTGCTTTGAGAAGTCCTGGGACTGAGAAATGTTTAGTAAAAATGCAAAGGTTTTTTTTTCAAATAAAAAAATATTTTATTCTTGAGACTGGCATTGCTGATGATGTACGTGTGTGAATATGTAGATTATAGATCCTAGCATGTCTTATTCTCCATCACGCGTGGTGACCTCATGTTATGAGCTTGCAAAATGTTGTTTTATTGACCTACTTTTGAAAAATGGTTAGGCATTGCCACATTGGAATACAATCTCTGCCCACACGCAATTGTTTGCCTTCATTAAATTCTGCGTCACCATTTACAGCGGCTTGGAATTTTTCAAAGCATTGTCTCCTTTCACCTTCATGATCTGGGATTTTCCTCCTTCCTCGAAGATCATCCACCAGGAAGCAGCTGGCGGCACATGATGCAAATAAGTCTACAGTAGGTCAGTTATTCCTCCGTCTCTGCAGTGTTCCAGCCAAAGGGCTTCCTGTTCCAAAGCTCAGAGTGTACGAAGGTTGTGGTTTCAAGATCTGCCCTGGGACTTGAGTACAAAATTCTTGGCTGATAACGCTTATGCTGGGCTGAGAGACTCACCTGATTGTTTTTGTTTTTGTTTGATGAAAGATATAGCAAAGGCTGGTCCTCTCACACATCAAATCCAGCATCCCTGCCTCACTGGACCCACGTCAATTTGCATACAGGGCAAGCAGATCCACAGAGGACTCCATCTCTCTGGCTCTTCACACTGTCCTGACTCACCTGGAGAGACAGGGCACGTACGTGAGGATGCTATTCATTGACTACAGCTCTGCCTTCAACACGGTCATCCCCACCAAGCTCATCACCAAACACCACCAGCTAGGCCTCAGCTCGTCGTTATGCGACTGGATCCTGGACTTCCTGCTGGAGCGACCGCAGGCAGTGAGAATGGGCCCGCACCTGTCCTCCACTATACCCTGAGTACCGGCACACCACAGGGCTGTGTTCTGAGCCCCATGCTCTACTCCCTATTCACACACGACTGTGTTCCTGCATTCGACACCAACACCATTGTCAAGTTTGCAGACGACACAACGGTGATCGGGCTGATCACCAACAGTGATGAAACAAAATACAGAGCGGAGGTGCAGAACCTGGCGGACTGGTGCTCGGATAATAACCTGTCCCTAAATACCACCAAGACCAAGGAGCTGATCATCAACTTCCATTGGTCACACAACGGGGAATTTACCCCGATCTTTATCAACGGGGACGGTGTGGAGAAAGTGTCCAGCTTCAAGTTTCTGGGCACTCACATTTTGGACCTAACATGGTCCAATAACACTGCTGCGCTGGTCAAGAAGGCACAGCAACGACTGTTCTACCTAAGAACACTGAAAAAGTCTGGTCTACCCCAACAGCTGCTGACGACCTTCTACCACTGCACCATAGAGAGCATCCTAACACATGGCATCCCTGTGTGATACCTCAGTTGCACAGAGGCAGAGAGGAAAGCTCTTCAGCGGGTAGTCTATAGAGCTCAGAGGACCATCGGAACACAGCTACCAGCCTTGGAGGGCATCTACAACACACGATGCCTCAGAAAAGCCACCAGCATCCACAAAGACTCTTCACACCCCTGCAACAGTCTGTTCGAACTTCTACCATCGGGCAGACGATACAAGGCCTTCTACGCCAGCACCTCCAGATTCAGGAACAGCTTCATCCCCAGGGCCATAGCTGCTATGAACCGGTCCTGCTGAGCCGGATGGTCACATCGCACAGTGATCCGGCACAGATCTACTTGCACTTTATTCTGTTTTAAAACTGTTGTAATTTGTTTCATTGGGTTGTTTAAATTAATACTGACTAGCCAATTAATTTATTGCATCGTATGGGAGGCACATTCCCAATCTCGTTGTACCCCTGTACAATGACAATAAAGATATATTGTATTGTATTGTACAGCATGGACAACAGCCCCTTTAGCCCAGTGGGGGCAGCACAGTGGCACAGCAGCAGAGTTGCTGCCTTACAGCGCCAGAGACCCGGATTTGATCGTGACTATGGGTGCTATCTGTACGGACTTTGTGCATTCTCCCTTTGACTGCGTGGGTTTTCTCCGGGTGCTCCGGTTTCCACCCACATGCAGTCTCGTGCCGGTGTGACATCTCCTGCAAATTCGACCCGCCAACCGGCGCGGAAGTCCCGATGAGGCAGAAATCGGCCGCCTCACCTGGCCAGGGCGCCACATTTTCTGCAGCACTTCCGTTGCTGTCCGGATTCAAGGGGGGGGGGGGGTGGCTCGGACCACCAGTTGCCGGAAGATTGAAGGTGGACCTGTAGTTACTTTATTATCACATGTTCTGAGATACAGTGAACAGCTTTGTCCTGCATGCAATCCGGTGAAATTATACTGTAGATAAGCACAATCATACTGAGGTAAAAGAGTGCACCAGTTGTCATGTTAAATACTAGCTTTCTTCTGTGGTAGTGCACAAAGAGTTACCATCTTGTAGCTTTCAAGTGTCAAGTTCTTAAAGATATCGAGTTCTTATCTTGGCCTTCGCCAAGCATTGTCCTGGTGGCGGCACTGGGCCGGGTGATGTAGGGGTTGGCCAGGCCGGGCAATGCTGTCGGTACCTTCCACCACCGCTCTATCCAGCTGCTGCATACATCGTCCTATCCCCACGCCAGTCCCACTCCTGTGGGGCCTCCAGCAGTGTTTGGTCTACCCGTCCCCCCGGCTCCTGTGGGGCCTCCAGCGGTGTTTGGTCTACCCGTCCCCCCGGCTCCTGTGGGGTCTCCAGCGGTGTTTGGTCTACCCGTCCCCCCGGCTCCTGTGGGGCCTCCAGCAGTGTTTGGTCTACCCGTTCCCCCGGCTCCTGTGGGGCCTCCAGCAGTGTTTGGTCTACCCGTTCCCCTGGCTCATGTGGGGCCTCCAGCGGCCCACTCCACCGACAACTCAAGCCGCCACTGTTCCAAACGCCCCACCCATTGCCTCCCACAGCTGCTGCTTTGCTTCCCTGCACAGAGTTTAGTTTAGATATATAGTGTGGAAGCAGGCCCTTCAGCCCACTGAGTTCGTGCCAGCCAGTGAACACCCATGCACTGGTTCTATCTTATAAACCTGCACGTCTTTGTAATGTGAGAGGAAACCGGAGCAACTGGAGAAATCCTACGCGGTAACTGGGAGAACGTACAAACTAGGGGACATAGGTTTAAGGTGAAGTGGAAAAGATTTAACAGGAATCTGAAGGGTAACTTTTTCACACAAAGGGTGGTAGGTGTATGGAATGAGTTGCCAGAGGAAGTAGTTGAGGCAGGGACTATTGCAATGTTTAAGAAACAATTAGACAGGTACACGGATAGGACAGGTTTGGAGGGATACGGGCCAATTGCAGGCAGGTGGGACTAGTGTAGATGGGACATGTTGGTCGGTGTGGGCAAGTTGGGCCAAAGGGCCTGTTTCCACGCTGTATCAACTCCAACTATAGAAACTCCATACAGACAGTACCCACAGTCAGGATCGAACCCGGTTCTCTGACGCTGTGAGGCAGCAACTCTACCGCTGCGCCCATTGTGCCTGAACAACATTTGTTTCCTGTAGCTGACCTTGGAACCTTTAGAGTGTGTTTCTGAGGGCGGGAGCAGTGAGTTGACACCACACTCACCTTCCCCTTCACTAGGAGTGCCAACTATCTCACTCCCAAATAAGTGATAAGGTGACGTCACCGCCCCGTGCCCCACGTGACCTCACCCAGCCAGCGGCCATGTGCTCCTGTTCCGCCAATGGTGGCTGCCCGGGCCGGGAGGCAGGTTGCTATGCAACCTCCATCAGGCGGCACCCAAGCCTCCGTACCTACACTGTCTGGACCTTCACTGTGCGGACCTATACTGTCCGGATCTACAGTGTCCGGACCTACAGTTTCCGGGCCTACAGCGTCCAGGCCTACAGCATCTGGGCCTACAGCGCCCTCCGGGCCCAATACGGGGCAGTATGGGACGAACTTTTTTAGCCCAAAATACGGGACGTCCCGGCTAATACAGGACAGTTGGCAACCCTACCCTTCACCACCCACGGCCGCCATCTTGAAAAAGTGATATTCCAACCCCTTCTGTTCAGGCAGATCCCCACCATCAAATATATATTTCATTCCCTTCATAAAACTAGCTGCCTCATTTTCTCCCATCACCTTCTGAGGCCCAGCATTCAAGATTGCCTGTTCTTCCACTTAACACCAAGGATTCTAATTCAACAATTTTACGATCATCCCATGATCATAAGATCATAAGTGATACGAGCAGCATTAGGCCATTCGGCCCATCAAGTTTACTCTGCCATTCAATCATGGCTGATCTATCTCTCCCTCCTAACCCTATTCTCCTACTTTGTCACAATAACCTCTGACACCCTTACTAATCAAATATTCATAACACGTTCATGATATTTTAGATCTGTGTTAATCATTCTAAAACTGGAAGGCTTGTGGTGAGAGGAGAGATATATAAGAGGGTCCTCAGGGCGTGCAGCGTAGGTTCACTAGGTTGATTCCCGGAATGGCGGGACTGTCGTATGTTGAAAGGCTGGAGCAATTAGGCTTGTATACACTGGAATTTAGAAGGATGAGGGGGGATCTTATTGAAACATATAAGATAATTAGGGGATTGGACACATTAGAGGCAGGAAACATGTTCCCAATGTTGGGGGAGTCCAGAACAAGGGGCCACAGTTTAAGAATAAGGGGTAGGCCATTTAGAACGGAGATGAGGAAGAACTTTTTCAGTCAGAGAGTGGTGAAGGTGTGGATAAAGCTCTTAAGGATAGCGGAGTGAGGGGGTATGGGGAGAAGGCAGGAACGGGGTACTGATTGAGAGTGATCAGCCATGATCGCATTGAATGGCGGTGCTGGCTCGAAGGGCTGAATGGCCTACTCCTGCACCTATTGTCTATTGTCTATATCTGTCAGAGGAAGCTATGGAACTGGGTACAGAATATGACTCTTAAAAGACATTTGGACCGAAGGGGCTAGCAGGCTATGAGCTAAATGCAGGCAAATTGGACTAGCCCAGTATGCCAACTTGGTCAGTATGGACAAGGTGGGCCGAAGGGCCTGTTTCTGTCCTGTAATGCTCTATGACTCTATTCTGTCAAAATGCAGCCAGTATGTCCTCCAGAGATAAGCTAACACTACACACCCAACGAATTGTAGTATAATACACTAAAAGCCTTGTGTTCAGTTCAGTCAATTATTCCTTGCTGTGTCCCCTCAGCCGTGGTTTTTGATTTTAGGCTTGTCACAGTGAGCAAGCTGTTTGGGATTTTTTTTTGTTGCTCTTCCTGTGTGTGACTGGCGTCTGCCTTTTATGATAAGCAGACAGGTTAGTGTGGCAAGTCTCTGACAGGCAGGAGCAATCAGAATGAACTTCGGAGCATGTCGTCGTGTTGTAATAAAGCCGAGGATAAGCATGTCATTGTGCATTCCCTTCCAACGAGCGGGCGGTGCGTGAGCGTAAATCGGGGAGTGCGCCGCTCCACGTCTTTCGTGAGACACGTTGCAGATTTCAGCAATCACCCCTCCCGCCATCTGATCATTTCATCCAATGAAGATGTTGCCAGGGTTTTTTTTTAAGAGGATGTTGCCAAGGTTTTTTATGGGTATATTGCCGGGGCTTGCGAGCCCGAGCGATAGGGAGAGGTTGGGCAGGCTATGACTTTATTCCTTGGAATGTAGGAGGATGACGGGTGATCTTACAGAGGTCAAGTCAAGTCAAGTCAATTTTATTTGTATAGCACATTTAAAAACAACCCACGTTGACCAAAGTGCTGCACATCTGATTAGGAAAAAAAAAAGAAACATACAGTGGCGTATCAAATCATATGGGGAATTGATAGGGTAAATGCACAGATGCACATCTACAGATGCACCATAGGCAGCCTCTTATCAGAATGCATCACAACCATGGTTTAGGAACAGCTCCATCCAAGGTTGCAAGAAATTGCAGAGAGTTGTGGACCTAGCCCAGCCCAGACCATCACACAAACCAACCTTCCTTCCATTGACTCCATCTACACTTCACACTGCTTTGGCAAGGCCACCAGCACAATCGAGCCCTCATCTCACTCCCTCATCCATCAGGCAAGATGTACAGAAGTTTTCAAGATGCATACCGCCAGATTCAGGAACAGTTTCTTCCCAGCTGTTATCAGGCAGTTGAAGAATGGTCCTCTCATCAGCTAGAGTGCAGTCCTGACCTCCCATCTATCTGAATGGTGACCTTTGGACTATCTTTGATTGGACTTTATCGACATTTTACTTTTTCTGAACTTCCTCACCAGCTGCCTTTGACCTGAGGCTTGTTGTGGTGAGCATTGTTTACAAGGATTGAGCCCATTATCATTATATTGCTAGTCCCTCTCTCACTCAGTGACATGACTTACCCTGGGCTGTCACTGTGATCGCTCAAACATGTTTACAGAGACTGCATCTGTTCATGTGGACAAAAGATTTGCACTCAGGAACAAGAAATGGATGATCGCCTTGTTGGGGGTGTACCACAGACCCCCAAATAGTCAAAGGGAATTAGTACAACAAATTACTTAGAACAACAAATTACTTAGAAAATTAGAACAACAAATACAGTGTGGAAACAGGCCCTTTGGCCCAACTTGCCCTCACCGGCCAACATGTCCCAGCTACATGGGAGATGTAAAGCTGGGAAAATGTAGCTGGGACATGTTGGCCGGTGTGGGCAAGTTGGGTCAAAGGGCCTGTTTCCACACTGTATCTCTCTATGACTCTATACCGCCCCTCAACGCAGGGCACATAAGAGGGTAAACTGGGGCCCTCAAGATCGGCTGTGGGAGGCACCCCGGGGTACAAAGGCAGAAGGTGGCCGGGCGAGGAGAGGGACGACAGTTCACTGGACGGTCCAGATGAAGGGACGAGTGGACGCCCTGCAACAGCCTGGGGCTCACCTGGATCGGGCACCGACCGCTTCAGAAGACTAAGTACTGGACTTTGAAAATGGTGCCAGAACCTGGCGACTCTTGTATGCGGACTCAGTGGACTGTTTATGCGGCTCTTTGTGCTTAGGTATGGCAATTCTTTAATGTATGTGAAAAAAGAATTTCACTGCAGGTCTGTATACATGATAATAAGGACCGGGGTGGGAGCTGCTTTATGTTCTCACCGTCTACCCTGGGTAGTTCTACGGAACTGGCAAAATTTGCAGCAAAGCGTCAACTGCGGTACTCGGAAGCACCAATTGCCCCTTTTGATTGTTGTAGTTGACATACGAAAGGAGAAGATAATAAAGACCCATTGAGATCAAGTGCCCTTTCATGCCTTGGATATTTACCCACACTACTCTGTTAACCTTCCAAACGTGGGAGGAGACTGGAGCACCCATCGGAAACCCACACACTCACAGGCAGAACATGCAAACTCCACACCCGACAGTGCCTGAGGTTTGAACCCAAGTCACTGAAGTAAGAGGTAACAGCACTACCTGATGCACCACTTTGCTGAAGTTTCAGAATCCAATTGGTGGACAAATCTAGACTTTATACAGTACATCTGCACAGATCTATCACTGTGGCCAATATTGGTGTGTTATTGACTCCATATCTGTACAAGTTACCACACCGGATAGTGTATAGAAACAGGCCCTTCGGCCCACCTTGTCCATACTGACCAAGTTGGCAATCTGGACTAGTCCCATCTGCCTGCATTTGGCCCATACCCCTCGAGACTTTTCCCATTCATATACATGTCCAAATGTAATCTGAAGTAATTTCTATAGATTTATTTCCCTGCGGTGAAATTGATGAAACTTTTACACCAATTCTACAGTTTTATGGTTATCTGCACTGAGGCTCTTTTTATATTCCAGATTTATTTAATTACATGCTTTAGATTCCCATTAATTAAATGATGGGAGCTCAGATCTCTGGGTCAACAGTTCAAAGGTCAGGCTGCTGATCTGGTCAACACTTTGCTGTCCTTCCCTGAATGGTCTCAAGAGCAACTAAACTCAGAACTCTGAACGACAAACTACCTGAAACTAAACTAAGGTGACACAGAGTGCTGGAGCAACACAGAGGGTCAGACAGCATCTCTGGTGAACATGGATAGGTGACGTTTCAGGTCAGGATATTTCTTCAGACTAAACAAAAAGGGTCTGGACCATGAAACATTGTCCTTTCAACAGATGCTGCCTGACCTGCTGAACCTTTCCACGATTCCCTAATTTTATTTCAGATTTCCAGCATCTGCAAGTGTTTGAAGTTCACTCGCTGAAGGCTCGATCTGGCCTGCCCTCGTGTGGCGACTAGTGGAAGAGCAGATGCAAATTCCACAATCCCACAGTATGCAACACTGACAAAACAAATATAAAGAAACTGCAGATGCTGGTTTAAACCGAAGATAGGCACAAAATGCTGGAGTAATTCAACGGGACAGGCAGCATCTCTGGAGAGAAGGAATGGGTGACTTTTCGGGTCCATTCCTTCTCTCCAAGGATGCTTCCTGTCCCGCTGAGTTACCCCAGAATTTTGTGTCTATCTTCAAAACAAATATAAAAATCCATGAATGATACATCATTATACATACATCATTATAGATACATTCCAGAACCAGGGGTCACAGCTTAAGGATAAGGGGGAAGTCTTTTAGGACCGAGATGAGAAAACATTTCTTCACACAGAGTGGTGAGTCTGTGGAATTCTCTGCCACAGAAGGTAGTTGAGGCCAGTTCATTGGCTATATTTAAGAGGGAGTTAGATGTGGCCCTTGTGGCTAAAGGGATCAGGGGGTATGGAGAGAAGGCAGGTACGGGATACTGAGTTGGATGATCAGCCATGATCATATTGAATGGCTGATGAATGGCGGTGCAGGCTCGAAGGGCCGAATGGCCTACTCCTGCACCCTATTTTCTATGTTTCTATGTTTTTATCATATCACAATTACGGAGTGGTGCTCTCAAACCAGTGCAAAACACAGATATCTTACAGGAAGGCCATCATGCAGAATAAGCATAAAACCTTGCAAAAGCTGATACATTGAATTTAATTCAATTGATAACTCAAGTTTCAGATTTAATACTTGGCATGAATCATATCCTGCTGCGTTCCTTCGTTCTTCCAAAACAACTGACGAACTTTATTGCTCATTTTAGCATATTACTACCATAAAAATAAGATTAGCGTGGCACCCAGTGCTGCCCCTAGAGTTACAGCGCCAGAGAAATGTGTAGGAAGGAACTGCAGATGCTGGATTAAACCGAAGATAGATACAAAATGCTGGAGTAACTCAGCAGGACAGGCACCATCTCTGGAGAGAAGGAATGGCTGACCTTTTGGGTCACTGAAGAAAGGTATCGACCCGAAACGTCTCCCATTCCATCTCTCCAGAGATGCTGTCTGTTCTGATGAGTTACTCCAGCATTTTGCGCCTATTTCCAGCGCCAGAGACCCAGGTTCGATCCTGACATAGAAACATAGAAAATAGGTGCAGGAGTAGGCCATTCGGCCCTTCGAGCCTGCACCGCCATTCAATATGATCATGGCTGATCATCCAGCTCAGTAGCCTGTACCTGCCTTCTCTCCATACCCCCTGATCCCTTTAGCAAAAAGGGCCACATCTAACTCCCTCTTAAATATAGCCAATGAACTGGCCTCAACTACCTTCTGTGGCAGAGAATTCCACAGACTCACCACTCTCTGTGTGAAGAAATGTTTTCTCATCTCGGTCCTAAAAGACTTCCCCCTTATCCTTAAGCTGTGACACCTGGTTCTGGACTCCCCCAACATCGGGAACAATCTTCCCGCATCTAGCCTCTCCAACCCCTTAAGAATTTTATATGTTTCAATAAGATCCCCCCTCAGTCTTCTAAAGTCCAGCGAGTACAAGCCCAGTCTATCCAGTCTTTCCTCATATGTAAGTCCCGCCATCCCAGGGATCAATCTGGTGAACCTTCTCTGTACTCCCTCTAAGGCAAGAACGTCTTTCCTCAGGTTAGACGTTTGGGTGCTGTCAGGTTCGAGTTTGTACGTTCTCCCTGTGAGCACATGGGTTTTCCCCGGGTGCTCCGATTTCCTCCCATGCTCTAATGACGTAGAAGTTTTTTAGGTTAATTGGCTTTGGTAAAAAAACTGAAAATTGTTCCTGGTGTGTAGGATGGTGCTAGTGTACAGGGAACACTAGTCATGCAGGGTCTGTTTCCTCATTGTATCTCCGAAGTCTAAAGTCTAAAGATTTATGGCAGTGTTAATTGATTAATTGATTGAATGAACAATACAGGCCCTTCAGCCCACACCGACGATCGATGACCCGATCACACCAGTTCCATGTTATGACACTTTCTCTGCCACTCCTCACAGAGAGGCCAATTAATCTTCAAACCTGTATGTTTTTGGGATGTGGGAGGAAACGCGCGCGGTCATAAGGAGAGCGTGCAAACTCCATACGGCCAGCACCCGAGGTCAGAATTGAACCTGGATCTCTGGCGCTGTAAGACATCAGCTCTACCCGCTGCGGCACTGTGCCGCCTCATCTATGTTTAGTTAAGATGTTAAGACCCAATTAAGATGTTCCCTGTTTGTCCACATCAATCATTCCCTGTACATTAGCACTGGCTTAATCCCAGAAGGATCAACCATTATCAAACAAATTAAATGTTTCGCTCCAGTGTCTGAACCCAGAGCCCGAGTAGGAAATTATTAATTCACTCCTCTACAAAAGAGCGCGGCTCTGAATATTATTGTTCATAAGTTATAAGAGCAGAATCAGGCCATTCGGCCCATCGGGTCTACACTGTCATTCAATCATGGCTGATCTATCTCTCCCTCTCAACCCCATTCTCCTGCCTTCTCCCCATAACCCCACCCTTACTAATCGAGAATCTGTCAAGGTCCGGTTTATAAATACCCAATGACTTGCCCTTCACAGCCGTCAGTGGCAATGAATTCCACAGACTCACCACCCTCTGATTAAAGAAATTCCTCCTCTTCTCTTTTCTAAAGATACGTCCTTTTATTTTGAGACTGTGCTCCCTGGCCCCAGACTCTCCCACCAGTGGAAACATCCTCTCCACATCCACTCCATCCGGGCCTTTCACTATGTGGTAAGTTTCAATTAGGTTCCCCCTCATTCTTCTAAACTCCAGCACAGCACCGTCAAACACTCATCGAACATTAACCCAATCATGTCCAGATCATGTTGAATAGGTTTGCCAGTTCTGGCCTAAAAATTAAGAGAGGCAGAGTTTGAGAACATTTATAGTTCAACACATTTAGTGTTAAATACACATGTCACCTGGTCACTCTGTACCTTACATGAAATGATGTGGATTGAAATATTATGCTTCATAGTACAGTACAGCACAGGAACAGGCCCTTCGGCCCACAATGTCCATGCTGAACACGATGTCAGGTTAAACTAATCTCCTCTGCCAGCATGTGATCCATATCCCTCCGTCCCCTGCATATCCATGTGTCTAACCAAAGGCCACTTAAATGCCACTGTCCATGACATGCCTTCAACAAAGTTCATCGAACAGTGCAGCACAGGAACAGAACCATCAGCCCACAATTTCTGTGCTGAGCATGATGCCAAAACCATTTAAAAGACACTTGGCCCACATAAAAGCCTCTTATTGGCCGCTATCATATCACCATCACCCCTGGCAGCGTGTTCCAGGCACCCACCACTGTGTTAAGAGAACTTTTCCCCTCTTAACTTTAAGCCCTCGAGTCTTAGGCATTTTAACACTGGGCAAAAGATCTAGCCTGTCGTAATGTTATACACTTTCAGGTCTCCTTCAACCTCAGATAGTCCATAGAAAACAATCCAAGTTTGCCCTGCCTCTCACTCTGGCTAATACTCTGTAATCCAGGCAGCATTCCGGCAAACCTCTTCTGCATCCTCTCTGAAGCCTCCACCTTCTTCCTGTAACAGGCACCGCCAGAACTGCACGCAATATTCCAAAAAGGAATATTCTGGTGTCAGAAAGGAAAACTCGTACGGATATGGAGTTTTTCCACAGTATCTCTGAACACGTCAATATATATCAAGTTGATTAAACCCCTATAGGGAAAATAATCTAAAAAAGGCAAAAATGTTTTTGACCGCAAGACATAGGAGTAGAATTAGGCATTCAGCCCATTGAGTCTGCTCCGCCTTTCGACCATGGACGATCTATTTTTTTCCCTCTCACCTCCATTCTCCTGCCTTCTCCCTTTAATCTTTGATCCCTTGCTAATCAAGAACCTATCAATCTCTGCTTTAAAAATACCCATGGTGGATTTGGCCTCCACTGCCTTCTGTGGCAATGATTTCCACAGATTCACCACCCTCTGGCTAATGAAATTCCTCCTAATCGCCACTTTAGAGGCGTGTCCTTTTATTCAGAGGCTGTGCCCTTTGGTCTTAGACTCTCCCACTCTTTGTTTTAACGAAGGTTGTTCGACCCGAGAAGTTAGCCGTTGCACTTTCCACAGATGCGGCCTGCCCTGCTGAGTTGCTCCAGCACATCTTGTTTTTGTTTTAGATTTCCAGCATCTGCTGGTTGGTTTTTGAGTTACATGCCTTTCAAAGCTGCTGTTTAGATCACTCTACCCTTTAAAAAAAATGTTTGGGAGAATTTTGTGTCACAAACACTAGTTTAGTTTAGAGATACAGCGTGGAAATGGGTCCTAATATTAACCTACAAACCTGCACGTCTTTGGAGTGTGGGAGGAATACCCACATGGTTACGGGTAGAACGTACAAACTCCGCACAGACAGCACCCGTAGTCGGGATCGAACCCACACCTCTGGCACTGTAAGGTAGCAGTTCTATTCAGCCACTATTAAACAACGAGGTTCTCCTCAGTAAATTGCCATGCAGCAGTGTAGTTGCAGGAGTGAATTAGTAACAGAAAAATCATTAGGTGCAAGTTCAAAAGCAAATGGGGGATATGTTTATTTTATCTTTTTACTATATACACAGAATACTATCAAGTGCAACCTAAAGGTTAGGTCGAAGTGTGATCCAGGTATCCTCTCCACCCTCAGAACGAGGACAAACCAGGCTGGAAACTAAGTAAAGATCAGCCTTTAAAGTGGTGCTTCAGTTCGTGTTTCCTTCATTGCGGCTGATACGAGCCACGCTAATGGAGGCAGCAATCGGCGAGGCCCAAACACGACCCCTGCGGGAGTTTAGTGGGCGAATATCAAGCGGTGGATCCCAGCCACCTTGAGCCCAACATCCAGTCCAAGTTGGGCTGAAGGCCCTGTTTCCACACCGGCCGACTCAGTGACTGTGGCGACGTCAGACTAAAGCCTGAGGAATGAACTGCCAGCACACACGCTGGCAAACGCCAGCTTCTCCGAGAGCAGAGACCTGGGGGAAGAGGGGGAAACGCTCAAAGCTCCTTTTAAACCTGGCAGCGCTTTCAGGCTGATGCGAAGAAACATTATTGAAGGCTCCTGCTGACAGTGAAGAGGTGGAGAGGCATCCGGGGGAAGATGCCAGCGCTTGCTCTGGTCACACCTGTTGTACCGCCAGTTACAGGACAGCCCAGGTCACACTGTGAAGGATCGCACCTGCACTCACTTCTGCCACACCACTAATCATCACCCGAGTGGCCACAGTAGATTGGTGGCAGTTCTCATTGGTAGCAAATGGGCAGTAGCCCTGTGAATGGCAAGGGGCAAGGTAACAGCCCTCCACGGCAGGGATTCCTCAAACATTATTACACTGCATCTTGAGCGCACAGTTAGCACTGGAGGGACAAGTCAGACAGAGGACGCCACAGAGGCCGACAGCCTCTCCCTTCTTGAATACCTCTGTTTTCGGACTGAAACACAAATCAGAAATGCAGGTGATATAAACGTGCAGGAGGACAGAAAGCCGCGATGCGCCAGTCATTAACATTTTAACAAGCTCCTTTAGTTTAGTTCAGAGATACAGCGCGGAAACAGGCCATTCAGCGCACCGGGTCCGCGCCAACCAACGATCGCCTGTACGCTAGTTCTATCCTGCACATCAGGGACAATTTACAGAAGCCAATTAATCTACGAACCTGCACGCGTCTTTGGAATGTGGGATGAAACCGGAGCACCCGGAAAAAAAACCCCCACTTGCTCACGGGGATAACGTACAAACTCCAGACATACAGCATCTGTAGTCAGGATTGAACCCAGGTCCCTGGCTCTGTAAGGCAGCAACTCTACCGCTGCACCACTCTGCTGCCTCATTACTAGACGCCACTGTGCCGCCCACAGTCATGGCTCCAGGACAGTGGACAGGAGCGTTTCAACCTGTGCCAAACAATTGTGTGTAGCATAGTGAGAGTGTACGGGCCGATCACTGGTCGGCATGGACTCGGTGGGCTGAAGGGACTGATCGGAACGTATAAGATTATTAAGGGGTTGGACACGTTAGAGGCAGGAAACATGTTCCCAATGTTGGGGGAGTCCAGAACAAGGGGCCATAGTTTAAGAATAAGGGGTAGGCCATTTAGAACTGAGATGAGGAAAAACTTTTTCAGTCAGAGAGTTGTGAAACTGTGGAATTCTCTGCCTCAGAAGGCAGTGGAGGCCAATTCTCTGAATGCATTCAAGAGAGAGCTAGATAGAGCTCTTAAGGATAGCGGAGTCAGGAGGGTATGGGGAGAAGGCAGGAACGGGGTACCGATTGAGAATGATCAGCCATGATCACATTGAATGGCGGTGCTGGCTCGAAGGGCCGAATGGCCTCCTCCTGCACCTATTGTCTATTGACTGTTTCCACCCTGTATCTCTAAGGTCTAAAGTTTAAATATTAAAATCTGTCAAAATCCAAGTAATAACCCCTGTCACCGCCTATCATTATGATGTCCATGGCCATTACCTGATCGGACAGAGCTCCTCATCATTCCCACCTGTGAAAACATTTAAAGAGTTCAGTCACATCAGTCCCACCGGTTAAGATGATTGCAGAATCACATTACTACCAAATTAAAACAAGGGACAAGAGATTGCACAAATTACCAACAGAACATTGTACATTTGCACATAAATTGCTTGGAGCTGTCAGGCAGATCAAATAAAGGCAGTCGATTCTAATCCAATTTAAAATCCCATTATATTTAGTCTAATTGGCATAAAAGCCCAATCAAGTAGAATCCCAAATTACACTTCTCACTTACCTACGTGCTTAATGCCTACAACAGTCAGTACCACAGATGCCAGGTTTTGATGAAAGTCACAGCATGGAACCAGGCCCTTCCTTCGCCCCTCTGAGTCTATGCCGACCATTAATCACCCTTTCACCCCGGTTCTAATCTTATTCCACTTTCGCATCCACTCCCTCTTCTGCTCAACACTAAAAGGTCCAACTAAAGTACGAACTGTCTTGGTTGTACTATAGACTTCGGGCTTTGCTTTGTTTTGCACTAGATTGGGTGGCGATAAACTGAACTAAACACTCTAGACTCTCACTAGGGACAATTTTACGTGTGGCGGCGCCGTAACGGCTGCGGCTCGCTGGCAGTCTGTTTGTCCTTTTTCCTTTTTTGTTTGTGTGTTGGTGTTGGGGTGGTTTGTTTTTGACTGTGTATGTGTGGGGGGGGGGGGGGGGGGAAACCTTTCTTTTTTTAGGTCTCTTCCTCGGGGCGAGGCTCGGCCGCAGGGCCTTCCATCGCCCGGTGCGGCTCGGCCGCGGGACTTAACAGCGCCCGGTACGGCCGTAGGACTTTCCAGCGCGGCGCGGGACTTACCATCGCCGGTGCGGCTCGGCTGCGGGACTTACTATCGCCCGGTACGGCTCGGCCACGGGGCCTTCCATCGCACGGTACGGCCGCGGGACTTTCCAGCGCCCGGTGCGGCTCGGCCGCGGGAACTTCCATCCCCTTGCGGGGGCTGTGCGGGTCGGTCGCCTCGGTAGGGGTCGAGCTGTCTGTCCGTGGGAGGGGCATGGGGGCAGAGAGAGGACGTTTTTTTGCCTTCCATCACAGTGAGGGGGTGTTTGGAGTCACTGTGATGGTTGGTTGTGTTGGGGTCGTGTGTCTTGTGTTCTTTTTTTTTTTGTTGCTCTGTGACTGCTGGCAAATGAATTCCGTTCGGTATCGAATGACAATAAAGCTATTCTGTATTCTGTTCTTTACAGGGCCGATTAACCTACAATCCTGCACGTCTTTGGGATGTGGGAGGAAACCGGAGCACCCGGAGGAAACCCACACGGTCACAAGGAGGATGTGGAAACTCCACACAGACAGCACCCAAGGTCAAGATCAAACTCTGGTCGCGGTTGCTACAGCATTGCTACTTCCTATATTAGAAAGTCAAGTAGTCACATTTCAGTCCTCTAGACGCTAGACACAGGATCTAGACAAGAACAGCAGTGCAGTGCTGTGGGCTCGCTGCAACGTCAGATGTATCCTTGTTCACACAAGATACTGAACCGACAGTGAATGCTGAGAGGTACCATGGCAGTGGTTCAAAGAACAGGGCAATTCTTTCTTGGTTTTCGACAATATTTGGACAAACTTGCATTGTTTCCCCTGGAGTGGAGACCTAGGGGGGAGACCTGAGGTAAATGTAAAATTAGGAGAGGAATGGGTAGTGTAGGTAGGCAGAATCCTTTTCTCAGGGTTGAAATGTGGAAGACTAGAGAGCTAGATTTAAGGTGAGAGGGGAGTGTTTAAAGGAGACGTGCTTGGAAAGTTTTTGGAAACAAGCCCTTCAGCCCACCGAGTCCATGCTAACCATCGATCATCCGTTCACACTATCCGTTCACACCATGTGATTCCACTTTCCCATCCAGTCCCAACATGTGAAGGGCAATTCATGGAGGCCAATTAACCTACAAACTCGCGCGTCTTTGGGCCGAGAGGAAACCTACAATTAACCTACAAACCCGCGCATCGAGAGGAAACATGTGGTCACAGTGAGAACGTGCAAACGCCACACAGGCAGCAATGCTGGAGACCGTTAACAGGTTGAAATGAAAAAGAAAACACGCAGATAAAATGACATCCAAGTACACCAACTTGCATTTACAAAGTTCCTTTAAATAAAGAATCCCAAGATCACAAATGAGGGAATGCTAACGCCAGCTTACCACTTCACTTGGTTGCAGTATCGAATCTGAAAGGTAATAACCATTTTCAGTTAGAAAGGCCATTTTTGATGGGCGAGTCAACTCAATGGCTGTCCACACCCAATTCATAGATCAGTACACTTCCGCGCGAGCGTTGTGACACAATAGTGCCGTGGCCAAGGGCGAAAATGCAACTGAGATTTGTACCATTCAACAAACACTTCAAGAGCGGTGGCAAGGGAGTGGAAAAGATAAAATTATAACAGGTATTGACGGTAGATAATCAGAATCTTATTCCAAGGATGGAAAAATCATAAACTGGAGTGCGTGGATTTAAGGTGAGAGAAGGAAAGTTTAAAAGAGATGTGTAGGGAAGGTTTTTGTTTTACATATGCACAAACACACACACAGACAGACACACGTACAGCCAGATACACGCGCACAGACAGACATGCGCGCAGACATGCGCACACACACATGCGCCCACAGACAGACACACGCCCACAGACAGACACACAGAGTGGTGGGTGTCTGGGCTGTGCTGCCAACATTCTTCAGACAGCCGATGGTGAGGAATCTCAGGGACCGTGTGGAAGCTAACTTTGGGGAAACCATTTTGTGGCAACTTTGGAGGACATTTTGGGCTGGGAAGTTCAAAACCTATTAGCAGCTTGTGGGAAAGTTCTGTACAAAAGCTTGTTTAGGTTATTGTGATGAAAGCAGGCTTTTGCTCGCATTTGGAAGGGAATGTCTTATTTGAGGAGTTTCCTAAGTTTGAACGATGAGAGTAGAGCAGTGGGTAGAGCAGTGGGTGCTGTCAACATGGATTTTAGTCAAAGTGCTTCTTCGTGTGCTGGGTTGTCCTAGGTTCTATGTTCCCATTTCTTTTTGCAAAGGAAAGGGGCCAGAAACAGGGGAAGAAAAACCAAGAGGGGTATATAAAAAAAAAAAATTGGTAAAGCAAGATAGACATTAACGAACTATCTACACGTTCAACAAACAGAAATGGAAGATAGACACAAAAAGCTGCAGTAACTCAGCAGGTCAGACAGCATCTCTGGAGAAAAGGAATAGATGACGTTTCGGGTCGAGACCCTTCTTCAAGGGTCTCCACCCGAAACGTCACCCATTCAATACACAATAGACAATAGGTGCAGGAGTAGGCCATTCGGCCCTTCGAGCCAGCACCGCCATTCAATGTGATCATGGCTGATCATCCACAATCAGTACCCCGTTCCCGCCCTCTCCCCATACCCCCTGACTCCACTATCATTATCTAACTCTCTCGTGAAAGCATCCAGAGAATTGGACTCCACTGCCTTCTGAGGCAGAGAATTCCACAGATTTACAACTCTGAGTGAAAAAGTTTTTCCTCATCTCCGTTCTAAATGGCCTACCCCTTATTCTTAAACTGGTTCTGGACTCCCCCAACATTGGGAACATGTTTCCTGCCTCGAGCGTGTCCAATCCCTTAATAATCTTATATGTTTCAATAAGATCCCCTCTCATCCTTCCAAATTCCAGTGTATTCCTTTTCTCCAGAGATGCTGTCCGACCCGCTGAGTTACTCCAGCTTTCTGAGTCTTATCTTCAGTGTAAATCGGCATCTGCAGTTCCTTCCGACACAGAAGCGGACACAAGACAGCTGGTTACCTTTGCCTTGTCGGTAAAACAGACAGGGCAGTTTATTCGCCCGCTTGAGGTAGAAAAAAGCAGCCACGGAGAGAATGACGAGAGAGCCGGTGGCCAGTGTCCCCAGGCACACGGAGGCGGCGATCTCTGCTGCTCCTTGAAGAGAGAAGTGAATCACTTAGTCCCGGTGCAAGCGAAACTGTCTCTTCAGCAACAACCGCGTGGCACCGTCGCGCTTTCCTCTTACCAGTTTTAAGGGTGGTTGGGCCCAGGGTGGTGCCATTCGTTCCACTGCCTTCACTGCTGGAACCCACTGTAACAGGAAAGCTAATGAGTGCAAGGTTCACACGCGGCTGATGACATCCGAAACACGAGGCACGTTTCACTGAGGAGCAGCAGCAGAACCCTTCTTCAGACTGAACTTGGTTATGGTCAGACTGGGAACCGTGCAGTGACAATCTCCTGCGGCCTGTCAAGAAGGCTTGGTTTTGGTAGTAGGCTCGCTGGTAGCCGACCACAGGCAGGAATGGGAGCTTTCTAGTTCCTTGTTCGGAGATCAATCTCTCTTTCGTGTTGGGAATGCCACCACCCTCCTGCAGCTGCAGTTTACAGCTGCTTGGTTGGCAGGTTAAAATGTGGAAGGGAAAGAATTAACTCCACTGAGCATCGTTAGGAGAAGCTAAAACAACAGGAGAGGGTAAAAGAACAAGGGAAAGTGGCATAAATAATGGATACATTAATGGAGCTGGGCATGTGGTGGAATGAATGGTCAGGACTCGAGGGCGTGTTTGTGTGGGAAGGCATTGCAGATATTGGTCAGGCAGCATCCCTGGAGAAAAGGAATAGGTGACGTTTCGGGGCGAGCCCCTTGTTCAGACCGTGAGTCAGGAGATAGGGAAACTAGGGATATGAAGAGGTACAAAGAACAAATGAATGAAAGGCAGGCAAAAGGGCAAAATCAAAGCCAGCAACGATGATCAAGGAAAGGTGGAGCCCACAGTAGTCCATTTATGGCTGTGTAGACGGTGATAACAAGTGAAGCTAACAAGTGAAACTAGTAGGACGGACACAAAATGCTGGAGTAACTCAGCGGGACAGGCAGCATCTCTGGAGAGGAGGAATGGGTGACGTTTCGGGTCTGAAGTCTGACGAAGGGTGTCAACCCGAAACGTCACCCATTCCTTCTACCCGGAGATGCTGCCTGTCCTGCTGAGTTACTCCAGCATTTTGTGTCTATCTTCGGGATTAAAACAGCATCAGCAGTTCCTTCCTACATGAACTAGTAGGATGACTCGGGTGGGTCATAGGCACTGACAACAGAACAATTAAAATTCTTACTTGCAACAGCGCAAGAGATCGGAAATAATATACATAGATGATAAATAATAAACAAAAATTCAATAAATTAATGCTTCCAATGGTAGTGCAGAAAACACCAAGTCCCTGGTGCAACCAAAGACAGCCAACACATTTTAAGGTTAGTGTCGTGTAGCGTTTCAGAGCCTGATGGTTGTTGGGAAGAAAGTGATCTTGAACTTGGTTATGGTCAGACTGGGAACCATGCAGTGACAATCTCCTGCGGCCTGTCAAGAAGGCTTGGTTTTGGTAGTAGGCTCGCTGGTAGCCGACCACAGGCAGGAATGGGAGCTTTCTAGTTCCTTGTTCAGAGATCAATCTCTCTTTCGTGTTGGGAATGCCACCACCCTCCTGCAACGCTTGGTACAAGGCAGTAGTACTGTCCACCACCAGTGCACTGCACGCGAAACAATGCTCCTTAAAACTGCTGCCATCGTAGCCAAATGGAAGTGGAACTGGAGGACTACAGTCTCTGACACTTGTCGGCAAGAAAACTAAACAGGCAACCGGTTAATGACATGGAGATAGATGAAATGCTGGAGTAACTCAGCGGGTCAGGCAGCAACTCGGGAGAAAAGGAATAGGTGACGTTTCGGGTCGGAACCCTTCTTCAGTCTCCGACCTGTTCGGAGTCAAAAACGCCACCTATTCCTTCTTTCCAGTGATGCTGCCTGGTCTGCTGAGTTGCTCCAGCTTCTTGTGTCTATCTTCGGTTTAAACCAGCGTCTGCAGTTCCTTCGTACACATGACGACACAAAGAGTTTAATTACTCACAGTTAACGCACCCAGTCCGATTGGTCAATGAATACGTTGAGGTCCCGTTAACACACCTGAGGCAGGTGGAGCTTCCATTATTAAACCACTGCCTGTAACAGTCTAACAGCACGCATAGTGTCAGCATTTCAACCAAAGTGCTGGAGCATCGTGTTACAATTAGTGCTACTCTCATCTTCCCCAGCTATCCCATCTCTGCACAGCTCCCCCCCCCCCCCCCCCCCCTCCTCACCTCCCATGCCCACAAATATTAACCACCCACATTCCTTCACCCTCTGGATCCGATTCAGACGTCCACAACCCAAGCAGTCAGAAAACCTACAGTCAACTATTAATTCACAGTGATTTACATGGTGGTCACGGTGGCGCAGTGGTAGAGTTGCAGCCTTACAGCGAATGCAGCGCCGGAGACCCGGGTTCGATCACGACTACGGGCGCCGTCTGTGCGGAGGTTGTACGTTCTCCCCGTGACCTGTGTGGGTTTTCTCAGAGATTTTCGGTTTCCTCCCACACTCCAAAGACATACAGGTTTGTAGGTTAATTGGCTTGGTAAATGTAAAAATTGTCCCTAGTGGGTGTAGGATGGTGTTAGTGTGCGGGGAGTTAGAGTGCGGGGATCGCCGGTCGGCGCGGACCCGGTGGGCCGAAGGGCCTGTTTCCGCGCTGTATCTCTAAACACGGTGATCGTGTCTACAGCTCACACAGATGGTTTTGATGACCTACAAGATGGCGCTGAAGTGTGGCGACTGTTTGCTTGCTCTTCCCAAAGAAGGACCTACTATCATCTGATACAATCACACTATTTTAAATCTCTCCTCTAACGCTAAATCTAGCGCCTTGACTCTACCAATTGTACCCGAGTTTGACCTGGTGTATTTATGTGTAGTATTATCCAATTTAATTGGATGGTATGCAAAGCAAAGCTTTTCACTGTACCTCAGTTCACGTAACAATAACAAACCTAAATCCTAAACTGGGATGAGTGTGGCCTCCACAAGATGGGACACCCTGAGCAGTGTGGGGAAACCAGGGTGTCCTCAGAAGTCACTGATCCGAACAACGAGGTTGACCAACTAAATGACCCTGTCCCCTTTCCACTTCGTCAGTCAGTAGTGTTGCACTGGCACTTCTTGTGAAAAGTGCAATACGTGCTCTGATGTTTTATTTTGAGCTGGGAATTATTCTTCCAATGCCGGCACATTGAGGGGAGCCCTGACAGAAGTAGGTAAAATGAACAAAGGCAGGGATGGGGTAGGCAGTCAGAACCCTTTTCCCCCTATGTTGGAAATGCCAAAGACTAGAGGGCACAGCTTGAAGGGGAGTGGGGCAAAGTTTAAAGATGTTTCTTTTTTTAAACAGAGGGTAATGGGTGCCAGTAACATGCTGCCAGGGTTGGTGGTGGAGATAAACACGATAGTGACATTTAAAAGGCTTTTGGGTGGGCAAATGGATGTGCAAGGAATGGCAGGATATGGATCACGTGCAGGCAGAGGAGATTTGTTTATTTTGGGGGATTATGTTCAGCAAAGATATTGTGGGCCGAAGGGACTGTTCCTGTGCTGTACTGTTCTATGTTTTGTGTTCAATGTGGGAATGCTTAATACCAAAAGGGAACTGAGTGGTCCTTTCTTCAAATACACTCCTCACCTTGAGTAAGGAGCACAAGAATCTATATACTCGTTTGTTTGTTTGTTCCTGAACTACAGCCAAAACAGTACACGATAGCGCGACAATTTTAGGCCCACCTGACTCACCGTCATCCCTTTGGTGCTAATGGAAGAAGTTTCATTGAAATCGGTGTTATATTTTTAAAGTTATTCACATTTTAAAGTTTAAATCTATCTCCTAGGGAGGGAGGAGGGGAGTGGGGGAGGGGGAGTGGGGGAGGGGGAGTGGGGGAGGGGGAGTGGGGGAGGGGAGTGGAGTGGGGGAGGGGAGGGTGCTGCACCAATGCAGGGGAGGTTTGGGCCCAACAGGTCCACTTGGTCTAGTAAACATTTAAATTCCTTTTGGTTTTTATGAAATGTAACTAAACTAAAATATTTGCTTCATTTCTCTCTCCACAGATGCTGCCTGACCTGCTGAGCATTTCCACCATTCTCAGTTATATTTGGCGTTATGTTCCTTGCTGGGCAAGATCGCACGTTTTACTGTTTTGAGAACGTACCTGGATGACAAAGACTGCGTTGTGGACAGAAGCCAAGCTCATCCACGGGATCCACACAACATCCACTGTGAGCGACTGGCGAGATCTGAGGGAAAGAGGGCAAAAGGAAAGAGTGGAACTTGCATTTTCCCAGTGCACTTCACAACCTGCCCTGTAGGAGGCATCCTATCGTGATGTATCACAGCTTTAGGAATGGCTCTGACCAAGACCACAAGAAATTGCAGAGTTGTGGATGTAGCCCAGTCCATCACACTGACCAGACATCCCACCATTGACTTCATCCACACCTCAGTGTCTCGAGCAAGCAGCCAACATGACCAAGGACCACTCATTCCATCCTCACCTGTCGGGCTGAAGATACAAAAGCTTGAAAGGCGGGAAGAGACAAAAAAGGAATTGTTTACAAGTACTGTTCCTAACTATTGAGAGTGACACGAGTCTCATTACCAAGGACAGGAGTTCCACGAGATGTAATGCTACAAGGAATAAAACTGAGGCCTGGTCCCTGACCAAAGCCACAGTGAAACATTAATGGGAAATGTAAGTGTCAAAGAGGATCGTACAGCTAGAACAGACATAATGAACCACCAGATTCAGGAACATCACCTTCCCCGCTGTGATCAGACTATTGAACCGTCCTCCCATAAGCTCGGGTGTAGTCCCGATCTTCCAACCTACCTCATTTCGGACCATGGACTTTTCTCTGTAGCTATGACGCTATCACACTATATTCGGCACTCTGGCATGTTTCTCTTTGCAATGCCTGTCATACTTGTGTTTGGGTTGATGGTACTCATGCACAGTATGATCCAACTTGACCGGATAGCACACAAACAAAAGCTTTGCATTGTATCTTGGCTCATGAAACAACAATAAACCGAAAACCAGTCCAACATCTCAAATTCCGGGATAGCCAAAGGAGCATTATTAAAAACATGTAGCCAGTCTTGTTATTGTACGTACAAAGTTAATTTGCATAAAGCAAGCTTCCACAAACAACACTGATCATCAGTTTCAGTGACCCTGGTTGTGTGACAATGAATATATCTGCAGCCTACTAATACCCTACAATTTCATTCTGGCTTCCTGTGAATTTTTTAAGCATGGAAACAGGCCCTTCGGCCCATTGAGTCTGCGCTGACAAGCGATCCTCGCACAGTAACAGTATCCTATGCACAGGAAGTAAGTGAATATTTGGATGTTTTATTAACTTAATAAATTATACCCAAATAATAATAGGTCAATCTGTTCAGCTGCAGATCAATCAGTCAATCAATAATGAAAGTTGAAAAATACAAACTCCAATTACACAGGCTTCTGCTGTGTGGACAATGACCCTACAGGTAGAGAGTCTAATGGTATATGAGGCACTAACTCGTGTCTCCTCAGTACCCCCCGCTGTGCTGTTTTTGCTCCTCCATCCCCCTAATCCTTGCCTTTTGCCCCATCAGCCGTCGCATACAACCCATAATCCTCATTAACAGCTGGCGTTGATCGTGGTGGATTACAGATTGGAGTGAAAAGCCAAAGATAATAGAGCAGAGCAAGATAGCCCACTCGACCCTAAAAAACCGTAGTATGTCACGGCGCCATTTTAGTAGGCAGAAACATTTAAAAAGAAAAATAACAAAAATCTGTGAATTGATAGACGAGATATATTCTGCATTTTAATGGTATCATCACACATGCTGTTCCTCCAAAACTGATTACACTGCGAGAGGCATAATGAACGGCGGGTTTTTGCCTACTAAAATGGCGGACGTTACGCTCCTTTGCGTACCACACTTCAGTATAGGCGATTTCAACAGCGTGGTTCATCTTGTTCTTCTAGTATCTTTGGTGAAAACCCACTTCAAGTTAGGCCTATATGTGAATCCAGACTATTGGAATGTGGTTAGCTCTTCATTGCCTTTGGAGCTTCAATCAAGAATGGGTAGCAATGTTCACATCTCACGAACAAAAATTATTGGTTATTTTTCATTAGATCATTTAAAATGTTGGAGTATTGTTTTAAACTGAACTAAGTATTAAGACTCAGTAGTTCCAAGTCTCAGCTGTTAAAGAGACAATTGACTGATGGAACAAGGTGGGTGTAGCCTTTGAGGTACAAGGAACTGCAGATGCTGGAATCCTGAGCAAAACGCAAAGTGCTGGAGGAACTCAGCGGGTCTGGCAGCCTCTGTGACGGGAATGGACAGACGATGTTTCGGATTGGGATCCTTCTTCAGACTGATTGTAGTGGGGGGGGGGGGGGGGGGGAAAGCTGGGAAAGATAGGTGGATGCGGGAAAAAAGCATGTGAGTGATAGGTGGATACAGGTACGGGCTAGAGATAAAAATGAGACAGAAAGGGTATCAGATAAGGAGAGAAGCGGTGCAAAATGTGAAGCCAGGGTATGAAGAATATAGGGGAGTGGAAGTGGGTATGGGGGGGAGGAAGATACGGGGGGGGAGGATACGGGGGGGGGGAGGATACGGGGGGGGAGGATACGGGGGGGGGGAAGGATACGGGGGGGGGGGAGGATACGGGGGGGGGAGGATACGGGGGGGGGAGGATACGGGGGGGGGAGGGATGATACGGGGGGGAGGAGGATACGGGGGGGAGGAGGATACGGGGGGAGGAGGATACGGGGGGGAGGATACGGGGGGGAGGATACGGGGGGGAGGATACGGGGGGGAGGATACGGGGGGGAGGATACGGGGGGGGAGGATACGGGGGGGGGAGGATACGGGGGGGGGAGGATACAGGGGGGGAGGATACGGGGGGGGAAGGATACGGGGGGGGAGGATACGGGGGGGGAGGATACGGGGGGGAGAGGATAGGGGGGGAGGATACGGGGGGGGATGATACGGGGGGAGGATACGGGGGGGAGGATACGGGGGGAGGATACGGGGGGGGAGGATACGGGGGGGGGGAGGATACGGGGGGGGGGGAGGATACGGGGGGGGGAGGATACGGGAGGGAGGATACGGGAGGGAGGATACGGGGGGGGGGGGAGGATACGGGGGGAGGATAGGGGGGGGGAGGATAGGGGGGGGGAGGATATGGGGGAATAATAGGGGAGTCAAGATATATCCTTATTCATGCAACCTGAGGAGTCGTATAGTCAAGTTGGACACAAGGAACTGCAGGTACTGCACCTTGAGCACAACACAAAGGACAGAGGGTTGACGTTTAGAGGGGTATGGGCCAAACGCCGGCAGTGGGACTTGTGTAGGTGGGGGGGGGGGGGGGGGGGGGGCATGTTGGTGGGCGTGGCAAGGTTCTGACTCCCAGGGATGGAGGGACTCAGCGGTCCAGGTAGACCACCTGGTTGCAAGTGGAGATTGGTCCGGCAAGCACACCTCCGTTAGTTACAACGCTAGCTCGCGGAAATCCAACAAGTTGCACAAAGCCAAGTCCCCGTCATAAAATCACGCCGCACACCGTCAACAACCCCACTCGCCCAGGAAGGGGTAGGGAGGGAGGGGAGGGGAGGGGAGGGGAGGGGGGCGAGGCAGAGAGACCAGTGGCCAAATTGGAAAGTAAATATGCAGTTTCCCCAACTACTGCAGTTTGTGAGACGGGGATAGAATTGTGTTGCAGACGTCTTTAAATAGGCACTTCCTGCAATTGAAGGCGTCAACAGGGTAACGCAGTAGCTGGGACACAGGAGGGGGGGGGGGGGGGGGGGTACAAACCTACCGAAGACTGCGGCGTCTCAGCGAAGACTCCCAGGGCAAACCGGACCAAGACCCAAGCAATGGGCGGTCTCATGAGTAGCAGAGCCTGGAACACACAAGGAAACGTCACTGGAAACCCACAACTCTACAGTCAGTGAAACAACACTGGGAGTGAACTAACTAACTAATCCAACCAACCCTGCCTGCCTGCCTGCCCACTCACTGCCTGGGTCTGGGACACTTAAACAGTAGATTAGAACAAAATGTGAACGTCTCACCTGATCAATGAGAACATTAAGTTCAGGTTTACAGACTGTCTCCACCCACCCACCCCCCCAGCTCTCTCCACCCAGTAGCCGTCCTGTTGCCGGACTCGCTAACCAACACACACACACAACACAGCCCCTTTCCACACCCACTTCACGCAGATCTGAGGGCTGGCGGGCGTCGCTGACGCTGAAGGACTGGCACTGGGTGCGGGAGGTTTTAAGGTGATACCAGACCAAGTGGACCCGTTGAGCCCAAACCTCTCATGCATTGGTGCAGCACTCTCTCCTCTCTCCTCCCCCTTCCCCTCCACTCCTCCTCCCCTCTTCCCCACCCATCCCCCCCTCACCCCCACCCATTCCCCCCCACCCACCCCCCCCTCATTCTCCTCCCCCATTCCCTCCCCATCCCCCTCCCTCTTCCCCCCATTCCCCTCCCTCTTCCCCCCTCCCCTCCCCTCCCACTTCCCCTCCCCCCTCCCTCTTCCCCCACTCCCCTCACTCTCCCCTCCCCATCCCCCTCAACCCCCTTATCCTCCCTCCCTTCACCCCTCCCTCCTCTCCTCCCTCCTCTCCTCCCCTCTCTCCCCTCTCTCCCCTCTGAGGCAGAGAATTCCACTGATTTACAACTCTCTGACTCAAAAAGTTTTTGAGTCATTAAGAGTGTTTTATTGTCATATGTCCCAGATAGAACAAAGTAATTCTTACTTAACAGAATATGTTAGCATAGTATAATGTAAACTACATAATAAATGAGAAAAAAAGTTCAGTCAAGTCAATTTTATTTGTATAGCACATTTAAAAACAACCCACGTTGACCAAAGTGCTGCACATCTGATTAGGAAAAAAAAAAGAAAGTTACAGTGTGTATATAAACGCATACTCACGCACACACACAAAGATGTGTAGGAAAGAACTGCAGATGCTGGGTTAAATCGAAGGTAGACACAAAATGCTGGAGTAACTCAATGGGACAGGCAGCATCTCTGGAGAAAAGGAATGGTGACGTTTTAGGTTGAGACCCTGCTTCAGACTGAATTGTCACCCATTCCATCTCTCAGAGATGCTGCCTGTCCCGCTGAGCATTTTGTGTCTACCCACACACACAAATATGAGCATATATATATATATATATAGATGTAAGCACACACACACACACATATACTCTCATACATACACATAAAAAACAAACAATAATAGTGCAATCATAACAATAATAGTCTATGTGGTTCAGAGTTTAATTGTTATATGTAGCAACAATGGAACAATGAAATCCTTATGCAGCAGCTTAACAGGCTCCAAAGTGCAATACACACAGATAAATATCCGTCGTCGCAGCTGCGGCTTGCCTGCAGTCCGTCTGTCTTTTGTGTTTTTAGTTGTTTTTGTATGAATTGTAGTTTTAATATGGTGTAGTGTTTGTATGTTATGTGGGGGGGAGGGGGTGGGAGGGAACGGGAACTGTAAAAAAAAATTCTCTCTCCCGAACGGAGACACGAACTTGTTTCTGTGTCGTCTCTCCGTTCCCGTTGCGGCCTACCATCGGCCATGCACCTGGGACCACCTGGGGCTCTGGTTCGCAGAGCCCGTGGCCTGGACTCACCACCTGCGGCGCTGGCTGCCTGCGGATGCTGCGGGAGCGGCTGCGACTCGTCTCCGGAGGCTCCGGCGCGGGCCTCGTGGACGTCGGAAGCCCGCAGGCCCCTGGGTGGGGGCCGACATCGGGAGCTCCGGCAGCGGCAGAGGCAGCGTGTTCGCCCATCCCGAATCGCGGGGCTTGGTTCGGCCCGCCGCGGACCTTTCACCGTCCGGCGCGGCCTGGAATAGGCCGTGGACCTTTCACCGCCCAGCGGGGGCTTCAATATCGGGAGCCACGACCGCCCCGACGTGGCAACTCCAACAGCCGGACCGCGGGAGAAGATGGCAGGGAAGAGAAAAGACATTCTGGCCTTCCATCACAGTGAGAAGGAACTGGAGGAGACTCACTGTGATGGATGTTTCTTTTGTTTGGTGTTAGTGTATGATTGTATGTGTTATTGCATTTTTATTGATTATTCTTATTGGTCTTAGTGTTTCAACTGCGGGTAATGTTTCATTTCACTACACATTTATGTGTATGTGACAAATAAACCACTATTGACTATTGACACAAAACAAATCAATAATCTAATGACCATAATAGCGGTGCAAAAAAGCCCCGAATTCTGTAGTGTAAGCAAAGACAGCCTACAGGAGTTGATAGTTGTTGAGGTTAGTGTTGTGCAGTGTTTAAGAGCCTGATGGCCACTGAGGAGAAGCTGTTCTTGAACGCAGTGATGAAGGTTTTCAGGCACCTGAACCTTTCGTTGACTGATTGTGGTTGCAGTCAACCAGGGCTATATAATTAAAGCAAAATTCCGTGTCATATCATATCATATCATATATATACAGCCGGAAACAGGCCTTTTCGGCCCACCAAGTCCGTGCCGCCCAGCGATCCCCGTACATTAACACTATCCTACACCCACTAGGGACAATTTTTACATTTACCCAGCCAATTAACCTACATACCTGTACGTCTTTGGAGTGTCCTCTGCTTAACTTTACATGAACCGCATTATATAATAGGTAGGAACAACAGAGGCATTGAGCATTAAATACCAGATCAACCTTTCGAAGTGACCAGCATTCTATCACCGTTACAACTATTTTTAGATTCTTACTGGAATATTTTATGTCAATTCACACCCGAGGTATACATTAAGAAGCAGTAGAATTCTAACCAACATGTGATTAAGTTGGAAATGGTGCAGAAGAGATTCACCAGATGGTTATCTGGGCTTGTGGACTTGACTTACAGGGAGAGATTGGATAGGCTGGGACTTTTTTCTTTGGAGCATAGTGGGCTGAGGGGTGACCTTATTGAGGTGTACAAGATCATGAGGGGCATCGACAAAATGAATGCTCACAGTCTTTTTCCCAGGGTAGAGGATTCTAAAATCAGAGGGCACAGGCTTACGATGAGAGGGGAGTGATTGAAGAGCAACCTTTTTCACTTGGAAGACAGTCTGTATCTGGAATGAACTGCCAGAGGAAGCTATAGAAGAGGATACAGTTATAACTTCTGAAAGACATTTGGAAAGATATATGGGTAGGAAGAGTTTAGAGGGCTATAAGCTAAATGCAGAGGAATGGGAGAACTTGGGAGTTTGTACGTTCTCCCCGTGGCCACGTGGGTTTTCTCCGGGTGCTCCAGTTTCCTCCCACATTCCAAAGATGTACAGGTTTGTAGGCTAATTGGTTTTGGTAAAAATTGTAAATTGGCCCTAATGTGTAGGATAGTGTTAGTGTACGGGGATCGCTGGTCGGCGTGAACTCGATGGGTCGAAGTGCCTGCTTCCATAATGCATCTCTAAGCTCTATAAACTCGGCTGTCAAGGAGAATGTGGGCTGAAAGGCCTGATTCGAAGGTGTGAAGGATTTGTATAATTCTTACCTGTATGTCTTCCGATCTTTTCCTTCTGTTTAAGACATTCTAGCCTTAGAGGGAGTACAGTGAAGGTTCACCAGATTGATCCCTGGGATGGCAGGACTTTCATATGAAGCAAGACTGGATAGACTAGGCTTATACTCGTTGGAATTTAGAAGACTGAGGGGGGATCTTATTGAAACATATAAAATTCTTAAGGGGTTGGAGAGGCTAGATGTGGGAAGATTGTTCCCGATGTTGGGGAAGTCCAGAACCAGGGGTCACAGCTTAAGGATAAGGGGGAAGTCTTTTAGGACCGAGATGAGAAAACATTTCTTCACACAGAGAGTGGTGAGTCTGTGGAATTCTCTGCCACAGAAGGTAGTTGAGGCCAGTTCATTGGCTATATTTAAGAGGGAGTTAGATGTGGCCCTTGTGGCTAAAGGGATCAGGGGGTATGGAGAGAAGGCAGGTACAGGTTACTGAGCTGGATGATCAGCCATGATCATATTGAATGGCGGTGCAGGCTCGAAGGGCCGAATGGCATACACCTGCACCTATTTTCTATGTTTCTATGTTACAATCTCCACGTTTCTTTTTCTGTGCTCGCATTTGTAAGTGTGTCCCATGCAGTCTCATCCGTATTCTTTTCAGCTCATCGTCAGTTTATTTAATCCGGATTATCCTGCTTGTTAATTCTTTAGCCTCTTTGCCCTTTTCCATCCGCAGTTTGCTTTGTTCTTCTTGAGTGCTGTGTTTCAAAGTTTCTTATAATTATCTCCCTTCAGGGAGTGAAGAAGTCCCAACGTGCTTAAATATTGCAAGCGGTCTAACAGGACAATTGCAAACATTTTTTCTTAAAGTTACTAAACCCTTAGCTCCATCTTTTCTTGGCCTGAGGCTTCAGCCCTTCGAGTCCATTCTGCGTCTGATTTTAATGACAATTGTTGGTTAGAAATTGGATTTTACCTCTGTTCGGTTTGCTAAAGTTAATTGGATCTCTGTCCCCTTCCCCCCCCCCCAAAAAAAAAGAATTAAAAAACAATTAAAAAGATGTTAAAAATATTTTGGAGACACAAAAGATTATAGATGCTGGAATCGTGAGGAAAAGCGCAAAGTGCTGGAGGATCTGAGCGGGGAGGGCAGCATCTGTAGAGGGTAAGGACAGATGACATTTTGGGTTGGGACTCTTCTTCAGACCGATGGCGTTGAAGGGGACAAACCTAGGCCGATCTGATAGATGTACATAAAATTGTGAGAGGCATAGATAAGGTAAACCGTCAGAATCTTTTTTCCCAGAATGAAAATATCAAAGACCTGAGGACATAGCTTTAAGGTTAGAAGTTTAGAGATGCATGGGGAAAGTCTTTACAGTGCTGGTGGTTGTGGTGGAGGCAGGTATGATAGTGGCGCTTAAGAGACTTTTAGCTCGGACCATGGATATGCAGCGAAAGGAGGGATATGGATCATATGCAGGCAGGAAAGATTAGTTTATGTTGGCATCATGTTGGGCACAGACGTTGTGGGCCTCAGGGCCTGTTCCTGTGCTGTATTGTTCCATGTTCTCTTTTGATAGCTGACGCCCTCTAATCTCCTCTGATACAGGAAACACAAATGATACATGACTTTCTCTGCATCCATTGTACCATCAAATCTCTCACAACGTGTCCAGGCCATTCATCTTTTCTCTTTTAACAATGCATTTGTAAAAAAACTTGAGAGGTTGTCACACAGGCCACGGGCCCTCAGTGTGCAGTGGCAGCAGGACCCTGGATTGTGGACCTTCCCCTGAGATTCAGTGCATCCCTCAGTGCATCCTCCTGCTCCTTGGTAAGTGTTGGCTGCACTCATAACCATCGCCTTCTTGCTGTCATGTACACAAAGTAATTGGATGTGGACAGGATGTTTCCACTGGTGGGAGAGTCTAGGACCAGAGGCCAAAGCCTCAGAATAAAAGGACTTACCTTTAGAAAGGAGATAAGGAGGAATTCCTTTAGGCCATTTAGAACTGAGATGAGGAAAACCTTTTTCAGTCAGAGAGTTGTGAATCTGTGGCATTCTCTGCCTCAGAAGGCAGTGGAGGCCAATTCTCTGAATGCATTCAAGAGAGAGCTAGATAGAGCTCTTAAAGATAGTAGAGTCAGGGGGTATGGGGAGAAGGCAGGAATGGGGTACTGATTGAGAATGATCAGCCATGATCACATTGAATGGCGGTGCTGGCTCGAAGGGCCGAATGGCCTCCTCCTGCACCTATTGTTTATTGTCTATCAACCATGATTCAATGGCGAGGTAGACTGGATAGGCCAAATGGCCTAATTCTGCACCTAGAACTTAGGAACTAATTCATTCACAATGGCATTAAAGTGGCAGGTCCTGGCACTTTAATGTAATTGTGAACAGCAAGAGTTCTGTTGTCGCCACTTGGAAAGACCATGAAGATGGCACACCGAGAACCCGACTGTCTTAGAAGTTAAAAAAGATTTGGCATGTCACCGCATACTCTTAACAAACTTCCACAGGTGTGCTGTAGAAAGTATTCTGACTGGTTGCATCATGGCCTGCTACAGCAATTCCAACACACAGCAACGCAATAGTCTGCAGGGTGGTGGACTCAGCCCTGTCCCCGTAACCTGCAGACCCCTCCTCACCACTGTGAACACATCTCCACCAGGTATTGCCTCAAGGCGGCGGCATCTATCATTAAGGATCCCCACCTCCAGGGCCATGTCCTCCCTCTTGTTCTCACTGTTGCCATCGGACAGAAGCCTGAAGTCCTTCACCACCAAGTACAGGGACAGCTACTGTACCTGTACTTGGTGATACAGTACACCAAGTACAACCATCAGGCTCTTGAACCTTCCTGCAGAACCCTAACTTTACCTCAACAGTGGATCACTTCGGACCACCTCTTGTACTACCATGGATTTGTTTTCTAAATCTTTGCTGACTCCTTATCTGGCCCATGACTCTCTGATACCCCGAGCCCATATTTCCCAAGTCTAGCCCATATTTCCCTAGCGTGTAGGATAGTGCTAGGATACGGGGTGATCACCGGTCAGTGCGGGCTCAGTGGGCCCAAGTGCCTGTTTTCACGCTGTATGTCTAAAGTAAAGACTAAAGATCTCGTTAGACAACTGTGAACATTCCCCCCACAGCATGTAAACTTTTGCACAAAAGTCTTTTTTGTCACAGTTTTTTTTCTTTTCACAGTCTTCGAGTTTATTTTGGATTCATGTTTTTGTGTGCTGTCTGATTCTATGTGCCCCTGAGGCTATTGCGAGCAATGTTTTCATTGTACCTGTACCTCACTTGTCATATGACAATAAACTTGACTTGCCTTGATGCTGTGGGGGGAATGTTCACAGTTGTCTAACGAGATCTTTAGTCTTTACTTTAGACATACAGCGTGAAAACAGGCACTTCGGCCCACTGAGCCCGCACTGACCGGTGATCACCCCGTATACTAGCACTACCCTACACACCAGGGGACAACTTACAATTTCCAGAAGCCACATCTTTGGAGGAATCCGGGGCACCCGGAGAAAACCCACGCAGTCACAGGGAGAACATACAAACTTGCACAAAGAGCACCCGTGGTCAGGATTGAACCTGGGCCTCTGTAAGGCAGAGTGTGTCTAAAGAGGAGCCGTCCAGGTTTGAGTGGCGAGCTTGGCTCACATAACATTGTGATGATAGACTTGGGAAATATGGGCTTGGGGCATCAGAGCGGCATGGGCCAGATAAGGAGTCAGCAAAGATAGACACAAAATGCTGGAGTAACTCAGCGGGACAGGCAGCATCTCTGGAGAGAGGAATGGGTGACGTTTCGGGTCGCGACCCTTCTTTGGACTTCATAAGGGTCTCGACCCAAAACGTCACCCATTCCTTTTCCCCAGAGATGCTGCCTGTCCCGCTGAGTTACTCCAGCATTTTGTGTCTATGATGTAAACCAGCATCTGCAGTTCTTTCCTACACGTGGAACTAGTGTAAATGGGTGATCAATAGTTGGCGTGGGCCGAAGGGCCAGTTTCAATGCTGGATCTCTAAACTAAATAGAGTTCAGATAGCAGTGACCATTAGACATTGATTGAGGAATGGTGTCGTCAGGTGGGTGTTCAATACCAGCTCATCCAAACAATGAGTGAGGTTTTGATCGCTGGTGTGATCACCTTCAGAGAAGTCGATTTCATGTGCCTGATACTGAAAATTCAATCTAGCTTCAAGTTGTGGACTCGAGAAACTTCAGGTGCCCGTTTACAAAAAACGCCATGAAGCGCTGGAGTAACTCAGCGGGACAGCCAGCATCTCTGGAAAACATGGATAGGTGACTTTTTGGGTCGGAAGCCTTCTTCAAACCCACAACGTCGCTTATCCATGTTCTCCAGAGATGCTTGCTGACCCGCTGAGTTACTCCAGCACTTAGCATCATTTTTAGCTTCAAGTCGGCCAGACAAGGGTGGCACAGTGGTGCAGTGGGAGAGTTGCTGCCTTACAGCACCAGAGACCCGGGATCGATCCTGACCACAGGTGCTGTCTGTGCGGAGTTTGGACGTTCTCTCTGTGACCTGTGTGGGTTTTATCTGCGAGCTCCAGTTTCCTCCCACACTCCGAAGACGTACAAGTTAGTAGGTTAATTGGCTTCTGTAAAATTGTAAATTGTCCCTAATGTGTAGGATAGTGTTAGTGCACGGGGTGATCGCTGGTCGGCACGGACCCGGTGGGCCGAAGGGCCTGTTTCCGTGCTGTATCTCTCTAAAGTCTACAATAAAGCCACGTCAGTATCCATTGAGCTTTCAAATTTTCATTTGACCCCTAGTAAGTGTAGGGGGTTGTTCAGGTTGGTCAAACGTTAGAATGAAGGTCCCATCACTTCCTGGCCTGGTCTCTGCTCACATCTGTAAGCTTGAGAGGTTATTTTGCACAATTACTTTATGGGAAATGCTGCCACCCAGTGCTGGAGTTCATTGAAAGAAAAAATAATTTCATGTAAGGACACAAAGTACTGGAGTAATTCAGCAGCTCAGGAAACATCTCCGGAGAACATGGTTAGGTGACGTTTCCAGTCGGGACCCTTCTTCCTGACCCTTACTCCAGCACTTTGTGTCCTTTAATGTAAACCAGCATCTGCAGTTCCTTGTTCCTAAATAATTTCATGACTCTATTCCTTATGACTCGACCCGAAACGTCGTAGAAACATAGAAACACTTCGAAAATAGGTGCAGGAGTAGGCCATTCGGCCCTTCGAGCCTGCACCACCATTCAATATGATCATGGCTGATCATCCAGCTCAGTAACCTGTACCTGCCTTCTCTCCATACCCCCTGATCCCTTTAGCCACAAGGGCCACATCTAACTCTTGTCGTCTGTCCATCCCCCCCACAGATGCTGCCTGACCCGCTGAGTTCCTCCAGCACTTCTTGTTTTGCTCAAGATTCCAGCAACTGCAGTTCCTTGTGTATCTAATTAACTGTGATTTTGATTCAATAGGAAGTAGAACGGTGCAATTGCCCGGAAGTGAACTTGTGTCATTCTCCCCCATCATGAACCCAGATAGCAGGATGGGTTGAGTATATTCTTGTTATTCCTCTTTAATTATTGCGCTTTAGATTTCTCCTGCTGCATTTCCAGTAATGGGGTTCAGACGACAGTGCACTACTCAACATTAGTTACTGGACACTACAGATCCCTTTTAGCTTTAAAGGAAATGAAATGGGACGATGGTTTATTATTTAAACAGCACTGAATGACACATTGCGTTCCATTAGAGATGCCCTTTACATTCAGGTTCCTGTTTTACTTTGAACAATTGTGTTTTTTTAGGATGTTACCTTGCGGTCTGGCTCATCTGATGTTTCACACAATGAATCATCTGGCTTTAACTTCACACAAGTGGAATTGAGGAACTGAAGAGCTGTGAGAAATCCAATCAATGGAGAGAATGATTCTTGATCGGTCATCTCAACGATTAACCTGACAGGCTTTACACCTGGCCTGAGCAAAACACAAAGTGCTGGAGGAACTCAGCGGGTTAGGCATCTGTGGAGGGAATGGAACAGATGATGTTTGGGGTCAGGACGCACCAGCAAAATCAAGGATGAGTCTCGCCCTAGTCACTCCCTCTTCTCCCCTCTCCCATCAGCGGTAATTCGCATATTACTGTACCTTAATTGGTACATGTGACAATAAAAGACCTTTGAAGTGTGTGAAAACGCACACCTCCAGATTCAGGGACAGTTTCTTCCCTGCTGTTATCAGGCAACTGAACCGTTCTATCAACGACCAGAGAGCGGTCCTGAATTACCATCTAACTCCTTGGAGACACTTGGACTATCTTTAATCAGACGTTATTTGACTTTATCTTGCACTAAACATGTATCATGTATCTGTACACTGTGGATGGCCCGATTGTAATCACCTATTGTCTTTCTGCTGACTGGTTAGCACGCAACAAAAGCTTGTCACTGCACCTCGGCACACGTGACACAATACCAAACTAAACTTCAGTTCCATTGGAGCAGGGTGCCGGTGGTTGGGGAAGAGAGAGACCCAGCCCCAAAACATCGTCTGTCCATTCCTTCCACTAATGCTGCCTGACCCACTGAGTTCCTTCGGCAATTGGTGTTTTGCTCAAGATTGCCGTATCAGCAGTTCCTTGTACCTCCGTGATAACATTCCTTTTTATTGGGCAAAAAAAAAAAAAATGCACAGGGTAACTTGGGAGTTTTGGGTTACAACCTATTCTAATTTTACAATTGGGGTGTGTTGATGATTAATGGCACAGTGGCGCAGCTGGTAGAGCAATTACCTCGCCACCCCAGAGGCCCAGGTTCAATCCTCACCCCGGGTTTTGCCCTTGCAGAGTTTGCACCGTGTCGGATTCCTCCCACATCCCAAAGATGTGTGGGTTTATAGGTTAATTGGCCTCTGCAAAGTGCCCCTAGTGCATGGGAGAAGGGTAGAATCTAAGAGGAGTTAACGAGAATGTGGGGAGAATATAATGTAGAATTATTGTGGGTAGATGATTGATGGTCAGCAAGTGGTTGGTGGGCCGAAGGGCCTGTTCCTGTGCTGTATGGCACTAACCCACAGTCTAACCGTCTTAAGGTAAAAATTAATATTTTCCTGTCAGCTAAACCCTCACTACATATTATAGTTTCTGAATTTCATCCAGAAATATTCAATTATTTAACAGCTGCAAGACTCGGAACTGATGCGTAAATTATGTGATGCCACTTCTGCCCTGGAAACAGGCAGCCTTTGAATAACACAAACCCCAGAAGACGCAATTTTTCTCTTCAGTTTTTTCAATGCTTGCAACGTTCAGTCGTCGGGAACTGATCAACTTGGGAAGCAGGAGCAAAGACATGGAAGGAACAAATGCAAGCACTGCTCCTAACTTCCTAAGATTCTCATTACTGTGGAAAGGAATTGCCAAGGGTTGAAATACTTGATGGAATAGAACAAACCTACAGTGAAATTTCATGGAGAAATGAAATCGTCAAACAGGCTCATACAGCTCGTGCAGACATAATGAATACCACCCGATTCAGGAACAACTTCTTCCCCGCTGTCATTATACTATTGAACCATCCTCCCATAAGCTAGGGTCCAGCCCCCATCTTCCAACCTACTTAGATAAATGGGTCTACTGTGGATAGGGTGAGCAGTTTTAAATACTTGGGAGTCCGCATCACAGAGGATCTGACTTTGTCAACGCACATTGCCGCACTGGTGGGTAAGGCAAAGCAGCGCCTTTACCACCTTAGACAACTGAGGAAATTCAGAGTGTCTCTGAGGATCCTTCATTGCTTCTACTCTGGGGCTGTAGAGAGCATCCTGTCCGGCAACATCACAGTCTGGTTTGGGAACAGCTCTGCCCAGGACAGGATGGCCCGGCAGAGAGTAGTGCGTTCGGCAGAACGCACCATGGGAACTACACTCGTCCCCCTGCAGGACCTATACATCAGGAGGTGCAGATCCAGAGCAAGCAAGATCATGAGGGACCCCTACCACCCCAGCAACGGACTGTTCCAGCTGCTACGGTCAGGCAAACGCCTCCGCTGTCACGCTGTGAAAACGGAGAGGATGAGTTTCTTCCCACAGGCCATCAGGACTGTCAACTTTTATAACTCCAGAGACTAAATTTTGTCTACACTATAGTAACTTATTAACTTTATTTATATGCTGTAACTGTAATTCTTTTTTGTGCACAATCCGCAGGCATTGCCACTTTCATTTCACTGCACATCGTGTATGTGTATGTGACATATGAATTTGACTTGACTTGACTTGACTTGACTTCATTACAAACCTTGAACTTTTTCTCTGTAACTGTAAAGCCACAACGCTGTAACACTAAATTTTGCTTTCTAGTAGTTTTCTCTTTATATGCTACCTGTGGCACTTCTACCTGTGGCTTGATTGTATTCATATATAGTATGATATACCTGGAAAAACAGTTTTTTCAATGGATTTGAGTACCCGTGTCACTAATAAACCGATCCCAGTAATGGCTGGAACAGCCTCTTCCTGTGCTAAGTTACTCTGGAGGCTGGTTCGGCCTACGACCACACTCCCCTGTCCTTCATAACTTCATAAGTGATTGGAGCAGAATTAGACCATTCGGCCCATCATGTCTGCTCCACCATTCAATCACGGCTGATCTATCTCTCCCTCCTAACCCCATTCTCTTGCCTTCTCCCCATAACCCCTGACATCCTTACTAATCAAGAATCTATCTTGACTTTAAAATTACCCAAATGACTTGGCCTCCACAGCCTTCTGTGGCAATGAATTCCACAGATTCACCACCCTCCTAAAGGAATGTCCTGAGGCTGGTTCTAGACTCCCACTAGTGGAAACATCCTCTCCACATCCACGCTATCCAGGCCTTTCACTATTCTGTGCGTTTCAAAACGGTCCCCCCTCATCCTTCTAAACTCCAGCGAGTACCGGCCCAGTGCTGTCAAACGCTCATCATATGTTAATCCACTCATTCCTGGGATCTGTACCTTTTCGTATCCGAGTTGTCGACACAGAGGAGGCTATTTGTACAGCAAGTCCAGGTAAGACTTCAATAAGAACATCACCAAGGGACATTCACTCTGAGTTGGAAGATGCCACATCTGTTCAGCAGCTGTGGCAGGGTTAGCATGCCAACACTTCCTACAAAACCAAGCGGCAGCTCAATCGACAGCGAGGCATCAGTCCCAGAGGAGCTCAATGGGTTCCGGGCATGTTAGTTTTGTTAGGGAGAACACTGATGTGTCTTCTCATGCCCCCATAGCCATTGATGGTATGGCAATCTCAGTCACCAAGGCCGATGTCAGAAGATCCTTCACGAGGGTGAACTTTCAGAAAACACCTGGACCTGAAAAGCATCAATAATTCTGGTGCCCAAGAAGAGCAAGGTGATAATACCTCAATGACTACTGACCGGTGACACGAACATCTGTGGTGGCAAAGTACTTTGACAGGTTGGTTATGGCACATATTAATTCCTACCTGTGCATTATCCTGAACTCACCACAATGGGCCTACCACCACAATAGATGAACAGGGGAACGTGATCTCGTTGGTGTAGGAAAGAACTGCAGATGCTGGTTTAAATCAAAGGTAGTCACAAAAAGCCGGAGTAACTCAGCGGGACAGGCAGCATCTCTGGAGAGAAGGAACGGGTGACTATCGGGTCAGAAGAAGGGTCTCGACCCGAAACGTCACTCGTTCCTTCTCTCCTGAGATGCTGCCTGTCCCGTTGAGTTACTCCAGCATTTTGTGATCTCGTTGGTTCTCCATTCTTCACTGCACCACGTGAACAATACGCCAGGCTGTTGTTCATCGGCTACAGCTTAGCGTTCAACACCATCAGCCCCTCCAAACTTGTTGCCAAGGGCAACAAGCTGGGTCTCTGCGCATCCCTGATCAACTGGATCCTCGACGTCTGCATCAGCAGACCACAATCGGCACAGATTGGCAGCAACGCGTCCTCTTTGATAATTATCTGCACAGGGGCACCTCAAGGCTGTGTGCTCAGCCCCCTCCTCTACTCACCCTATACCCATGACTGTGTAGCCGGACACAGTTCCAACTCCATCTTTAAATTCACTGACGATACCAGTGTTGTTAGAAGAATTACGGGTAATGATGAGTCAGAGTATAGGAGTGAGATTGATCGCCTGATTGAATGGTGCCAGAACACCAACCTTGCTCTCAACGTCAGTGAGACCAAGGAGTCGATTGTTGACTTTAGAAGAGGAAGGCCGAGGATCCACGAACCTGTCTTCATCAATGGGTCAGTGGTGGAGAGAGTCAACAACTTCAAGTTCCTAGGCGTGCATATCTCGGAAGATCTGTCAGGACCCAGCACACCATAGAGGAAGCCCATTAACGTTTCTACTTCCTTAGAAGATTAGAAGAGAGATAAAGAACAATGAATAAAAGATATGCAAAAAAAGTAACAATGATAAAGAAAACAGGCCATTGTTAGCTGTTAGGTGAAAACGAGAAGCTAGTACGACTTGGGTGGGGGAGGGATAGAGAGAGACGGCATGCCAGGGCTACCTGAAGTTAGAGAAATCAATATTCATACCACTGGGCTGTAAGCTGACCAAGCGAAGGTGTTCAGCCAAATGATCGCCCAGTCTGCGTTTGGTCTCGCCGATGTATAAGAGTCGACATCTTGAACAACGGATACAGTAGATGAGGTTGGAGGAGGTGCAAGTGAACATCTGCCTAACCTGGAAGGACTGTTGGGGTCCCTGGACAGAGTCGAGGGAGGAGGTATAGCGACAGGTGTTGCATCTTCTGCGGTTGCAGGGGAAGGTACCTGGGGAGGGGGTGGTCTGGGTGGGAAGGGACGAGTTAACCAGGGAATTGCAGAGGGAAGGCGGAAAGGGGTGGAGATGGGAAAATGTGGCTAGTGGTGGGTGGATTGGTGGCGGAAATTTCGGAGGATTATGTGTTGTACTGATGGGGTGGAAGGTAAGGACGAGGGGGACTCTGTCTCTGTTGCGACTAGGGGGAGGGGGAGTAAGGGCGGAGCTGTGGGGTACCGAGGAGACATGAGTGAGGGCCTCATCTATAAAGTGGGGAAGGGGAACCGTTGTTCTTTAAAGAATGAGGACATCTCGGATGTCCCGGTATGGAACACCTCATCTTGGGCGCAGATGCGGCGTAGACGGAGGAATTGGGTGTAGGGGATAGAGTCTTTGCAGGAAGAACTGTAGTCGTGATAGTTGGGGGAGTCAGTGGGTTTGTAATAGACATCAGTCAATAGTCTATTTCCCATGATGGAGACTGTGAGATCAAGAAAGAGGATGGAGTTGTCGGAGATGGTCCAAGTAAATTTGAGTGCAGGATGGAAATTGGTGGTAAAGTTGATGAAGTCCATGAGTTCTGCACGAGGTAGCACCGATGCAGTCGTTAATGTAACGGAGATAGAGTTCGGGGATAGGGCCAGTGTGTGCCTGGAACAGGGATTGTTCAACGTACCCTACAAAGAGGCAGGCATAGCTGGGGCCCATGCGGGTGCCCATAACTACACCTTGGACTTGGAGGAAGTGGGAGGGGTCGAAAGATAAATTATTAAGGGTGAGGACCAGCTCTGCTAGGCGGAGTAGCGTGTTAGTAGAGGGAAATTGGATGGTTCCGCGGTTGAGGAAGAAATGGAGGGCTTTAAGGCCTTCCTGGTGGGGGATGGAGGTGTAGAGTGACTGAACGTCCATGGTAAAGATGAGGGAGTGGGGGCCTGGAAAACGGAAGTCATTAAAGAGACGAAGGGCATGTGAGGTATCACGGATAAAGGTCAGGAGAGATTGGACCAGGGGGATTAGGATGGAGTGGAAATAATTTAATCATTTAAAGTGGCAGCTTTAGAAGAAATATTTTCTCTGAAACCGCCCCTTTCGATTGGAAAATGTTCTGTACAATTATACAGAGACTTGACAGCTCCAGCAGATGGAGCTGCAATCCCAACAAACAGCAGCTGATGAAAATTTAAAAAGGACTGCAGAATCTGAATATCTGAAACAGAGATAGAAAATGAGGGAAATGTTCAGCAGGGCAGCTAAGCGCAAGGTGCTGGAGGAGCTCAGCAGGTCAGGTGGCATCTGTGGAAGGCATAGTCTCCCCACCATTGAGGAATTTCCCCGGGAGGTGCTTCTTCAAAAAGGTTGACCTCATCAACAAACCACCCATTACCAGCTATTTATTACTAAGGAGAAAGTGCTTGAGAGGCTGAAAGGGCTAAAGGTGGATAAGTCACCTGAACCGGATGGACTGCCCCCTTCCATTCTGAAAGAGGTGGCTGTAGAGATTGTGGAGGCATTAATATTGTGGAGGCGATTGGAAATTTCCCAATATTACCTCGCTGCACAAGAAGGGAGCAACGCAGAATAGTGGAAACTATAGGCCGGTTAGTTTGACCTCAGTGTTTGGTAAGATTTTAGAGTCCCGCATAAAGGATCGGATTACGGAGTACCTAGACGTTCATGATAAAATAGGACGTAGTAGGCATGGCTTTGTGAAGGGGAGATGTTGCCTTACGAATCTGCTGGAATTCTTGGTCGAAGTAAATAACAGGACAATAGACAATAGGTGCAGGAGGAGGCCATTCGGCCCTTCGAGCCAGCACCGCCATTCAATGTGATCAAGGCTGATCATTCTCAATTAGTACCCCGTTCCTGCCTTCTCCCCATACCCCCTGACTCCACTATCCTTCAGAGCCCTATCTAGCTCTCTCTTGAATGCATTCAGAGAATTGGCCTCCACTGCCTTCTGAGGCAGAGAATTCCACAGTTTCACAACTCTCTGACTGAAAAAGTTTTTCCTCATCTCAGTTCTAAATTGCCTACCCCTTATTCTTAAACTGTGGCCCCTTGTTCTGGACTCCCCCAACATTGGGAACATGTTTCCTGCCTCTAACGTGTCCAACCCCTTAATAATCTTATACGTTTCGATAAGATCTCCTCTCATCCTTCTAAATTCCAGTGTATACAAGCCTAGTCGCTCCAGTCTTTCAACATATGACAGTCCCGCCATTCCGGGAATTAACCTAGTAAACCTACGCTGCACGCCCTCAATAGCAAGAATATCTTTCCTCAAATTTGGAGACCAAAACTGCACACAGTACTCCAGGTGCGGTCTCACTAGGGCCCTGTACAACTGCAGAAGGACCTCTTTGCTCCTATACTCAACTCCTCTTGTTATGAAGGCCAACATTCCATTGGCTTTCTTCACTGCCTGCTGTACCTGCATGCTTCCTTTCAGTGACTGATGCACTAGGACACCCAGATCTCGTTGTACGTCCCCTGTTCCTAACTTGACACCATTCAGATAATACTCTGCCTTCATATTCTTACCACCAAAGTGGATAACCTCACACTTATCCACATTGAACTGCATCTGCCATGCATTCGCCCACTCACACAACCTGTCCAAGTCACCCTGCAACCTCATAGCATCTTCCTCACAGTTCACACTACCACCCCGCTTTGTATCATCTGCAAATTTGCTAATTGTACTTTTAATCCCTTCATCCAAGTCATTAATGTATATTGTAAATAGCTGTGGTCCCACTAGTTACTGCCTGCCATTCTGAAAGGGACCCATTTATCCCCACTCTTTGCTTTCTGTCTGTCAACCAATTTTCTATCCATGTCAGTACCCTACCTGCAATACCATGTGCTCTAATTTTGCCCACTAATCTCCTATGTGGAACCTTGTCAAAGGCTTTCTGAAAGTCAAGGTACACCACATCCACCGGCTCTCCCCTGTCAATTTTCCTGGTTACATCCTCAAAGAATTCCAGAAGATTAGTGAAGCATGAGTTCATTTCCCCTTTGTAAATCCATGCTGACTTGGAACAATCCTGTTACTACTATCCAAATGCTCCGCAATTTCATCTTTTATAATTGACTCCAGCATCTTCCCCACCACTGATGTCAGACTAACTGGTCTATAATTTCCCGTTTTCTCTCTCCCTCCTTTCTTAAAAAGTGGGACAATATTAGCTTCCCTCCAATCCACAGGAACTGATCCTGAATCTATAGAACATTGGAAAATGATCACCAATGCGTCCACAATTTCTAGCGCCACCTCCTTAAGTATATTCTAAGTACAATCAAACCAATGTTGTGTGCAACTGCAACATTAATTTCTAAGTTGTGTACTCAATACTGCAGCCTATGATTGCAAGCATGCTACACCACCCTTTCCACTTGGTCACTGCTTTCAGAGCTATGGACATATCAGTCAGTCACAAAGCATGGAAACAGGCTCTTCTGCCCAACTTGAACATGCCGTCCAAGCTGTCCCATCCACACTCGTCCCATCTGCCCGTGTTTGGTCCACACCCCTCTAAAGCTTTCCTATCCATGTATCCGTCCAAGTGTCTTTTAAATCTTGTAATAGTATACACCTAAACTGGAAGAGTTACAGACAGTGAGGAAGGCTTTCTGAAGACACAGTGGGATATAGATCAGTTGCAGAAATGGGCAAAGAAATGGCAGATGGACCAATATTCTCTCTGCAAGGATGAGAGGAGATCTTATCGAAACGTATAAGATTATTAAGGGGTTGGACACGTTACAGGCAGGACACATGTTCCCAATGTTGGGGGAGTCCAGAACAAGGGGCCACAGTTTAAGAATATGGGGTAGGCCATTTAGAACTGAGATGAGGAAAAACCTTTTCAGTTAGAGAGTTGTATATCTGTGGAATTCTCTGCCTCAGAAGGCAGTGGAGGCCAATTCTCTGAATGCTTTCAAGAGAGAGCTAGATAGAGCTCTTAAGGATAGCAGAGTCAGGGGGTATGGGGAGAATGCAGGAACGGGGTACTGATTGAGAATGATCAGCCATGATCACATTGAATGGCGGTGCTGGCTCGAAGGGCCAAATGGCCTCCTCCTGCACCTATTGTCTATTGTCTAATGTCTATTAATGTTCCTGGGGTAGGCCATTTAGAACGGAGATGAGGAAAAACTTTTTCAGTCAGAGAGTTGTGAATCTGTGGAATTCTCTGCCTCAGAAGGCAGTGGAGGCCAATTCTCTGAATACATCCAAGAGAGAGCTAGATAGAGCTCTTAAGGATAGCGGAGTTAGGAGGTATGGGGAGAAGGCAGGAATGGGGTACTGACTGAGAATGATCAGCCACGATCACATTGAATGGCGGTGCTGGCTCGAAGGGCCGAATGGCCTACTCCTGCACCTATTGTCTATTGTCTATTGACATTGACTCCTCCCTAAATCTGACTTCCCAAGAAGTGGTAGGGTGAATCTCACACATGTCTGGATTAAATTCCATTTGACACCACTCCACCCAACTTTCCAGCTCTTAAACCACCTTCTTCCCTATCTACGACTTCACTATTTTCTATGTCGACTGCAAACTTACTAAGCAAACCACCCACATTCTCATCCAAGTCACTTATACATTTATATACATCGCAAGCCTCCAGTATTGGTCTCCAAATTTGAGGAAGGATATTCTTATTATTGAGGGCGTGCAGCGTAGGTTTACTAGGTTAATTCCCGGAATGGCGGGACTGTCGTATGTTGAAAGACTGGAGCGGCTAGGCTTGTATACACTGGAATTTAGAAGGATGAGAGGGGATCTTATTGAAACATATAAGATTATTAAGGGATTGGACACGTTAGAGGCAGGAAACATGTTCCCAATGTTGGGGAAGTCCAGAACCAGGGACCAGAATTTAAGAATAAGGGGTAGGCCATTTAGAACGGAGATGAGGAGAAGAAATTTCAGTCAGAGAGTTGTAAATCTGTGGAATTCTCTGCCTCAGAAGGCAGTGGAGGCCAATTCTCTGAATGCTTTCAAGAGAGAGCTAGATAGAGCTCTTAAGGATAGCGGAGTCAGGGGGTATGGGGAGAAGGCAGGAACGGGGTACTGATTGAGAATGACCAGCCATGATCACATTGAATGGTGGTGCTGGCTCAAAGGGCCGAATGGCCTACTCCTGCACCTATTGTCTATTGTCATCAAGCTAATTTTGGATTCAATTTGCCAAAATGCTTCAGACACCATGTCTTATGTTTCAGGACAGTCCTCCATGCAAGATCTTGTCAAAAGCCCCGTAAAACTCCTCCACCACTTAATCCTCTTCAATTTTATTAGTAATCTCAAAAAACCCAATCAAATTTGCAAACCATGATCACCCCTACACAAAACCATGGCATCTTTAATCAGTTCCTTCCTTTCCAAACGAGCATAACACTAGATTAATTGAAAGATGCACCGTGGAGACAGGCCTTTCAGCCCACCAAATCCATGCTGTCAATCAATTACCCATTCACACCACTTCTATATTATCCTACTTTCTTATCCACTCCCTACAGACCAGGAGCAAATTGCAGAAGCCAATTAGCCTACAAACTCGCATGTCTTTGGGATTGTGGGAGGAAATCCATGTGATCACAGGGAGAACATGCAAACACCACATAGACAGCAACCGAGGTCAGGATCAACGGCTCTACCAGCAGCCCCACTGTTCTACCTTTGTCTCTACCAACAACGTCTCTACCATTGATGCAATTAAAAACATTGTTCCCTTATGGATATCCTTACATACTAATACTCCTTGCTCTGTTGACGCCCCTTTCCTCTGTTGCCCTGCCCCTCACTCCCTCGCCCTGCCCCTTGCCCCATCACTGTACCCGTTGCCCCTTCGCCATGCCCCTCGCCCCCTCACCATACCGCTCACCATGCCTCTCGCCCTGCCCCTTGCTCCATCACTGTACCCCTTGCCCCTTCGCCATGCCCCTCGCCCCCTCACCATACCGCTCACCATGCCTCTCGCCCTGCCCCTTGCTCCATCACTGTACCCCTTGCCTCTTCGCCATGCCCCTCGCCCCCTCACCATACCGCTCACCATGCCTCTCACCCTGCCCCTTGCTCCATCACTGTACCCCTTGCCCCTTCGCCATGCCCCTCACCCCCTCACCATACTCCGCACCATGCCTCTCACCCTGCCCCTTGCCCCATCACTGTACCCCTTGCCCCATCGCCACGCCCCTCGCCCCCTCACCATACACCTTGCCCTGCCCCTTGCTCCATCACTGTACCCCTTGCCATGCACTTGTCGTGCCCCTTGCCCCATTGAAAGGCGCAGACTACCCCCTCCCCCTCCCCCACCTGCAGTGACGTCACTGGATCAGCCTCCGCTCACCTGGCCGGCGACTCGCGCATGCGCGAGGGCGGCGTCCCCACGTGACGCGTTTGGCGTCACTCGTCGCCCTGGGAACGAGCCTGGTGTCGGCGACGGTGAGGCCCGGGACCGGGTGAGGGGGACAGTGGGGGAGAGGGTGAGAGTGGGGGACAGTGGGGGAGGGGAGACAGAGGGGGAGAGTGGGGGACAGAGGGGGAGACAGGGGGTGAGAGTGGGGGACAGTGGGGGAGGGGAGACAGAGGGGGAGAGTGGGGGACAGAGGGGGGGACAGGGGGGGAGACAGGGGGGGAGAGGGGGAGAGTGGGGGACAGTGGGGGAGAGAGGGGGAGACAGGGGGGGAGAGGGTGAGAGTGGGGGACAGAGGGGGAGAGAGGGGGAGACAGGGGGGGAGAGGGTGAGAGTGGGGGACAGAGGGGGAGACAGGGGGGGGACAGGGGGGGAGAGTGGGGGACAGAGGGGGAGAGGGTGAGAGTGGGGGACAGAGGGGGAGAGTGGGGGACAGAGGGGGAGAGGGTGAGAGTGGGGGACAGTGGGGGAGAGTGGGGGACAGAGGGGGAGAGTGGGGGACAGAGGGGGAGACAGGGGGGGAGACAGGGGGGGACAGGGGGTGAGACAGGGGGGGAGAGGGGGGGACAGAGGGGGAGAGGGTGAGAGTGGGGGACAGAGGGGGAGAGTGGGGGACAGTGGGGGAGACAGGGGGGGGACAGGGGGGGAGAGTGGGGGACAGAGGGGGAGAGGGTGAGAGTGGGGGACAGAGGGGGAGAGTGGGGGACAGAGGGGGAGAGTGGGGGACAGAGGGGGAGAGTGGGGGACAGAGGGGGAGAGTGGGGGACAGAGGGGGAGAGTGGGGGACAGAGGGGGAGACAGGGGGGGAGACAGGGGGGGACAGGGGGGGAGACAGGGGGGGAGAGGGGGGGGGAGACAGGGGGGGAGACAGGGGGGGAGAGGGGGGGACAGTGGGGGACAGGGGGGGGAGGGGGAGAGTGGGGGACAGGGGGGGAGACAGGGGGGGAGAGGGGGAGACAGGGGGGGGGAGGGGGAGAGTGGGGGACAGTGGGGGAGGGGAGACAGAGGGGGAGAGTGGGGGACAGGGGGGGAGGGGGAGAGTGGGGGGGGAGGGGGAGAGTGGGGGACAGGGGGGGAGGGGAGACAGAGGGGGAGAGTGGGGGACAGGGGGGGAGGGGGAGAGTGGGGGGGAGGGGGAGAGTGGGGGACAATGGCGGAGTGGGGGACAGAGGGGGAGAGTGGGGGACGGGGAGGGGGAGAGTGCGGGACAGTGGGGGAGAGAGGGGGGAGGGGAGACAGGGGGAGAGAGTGGGGGACAGAGGGGGGAGTGGGGGACAGAGGGGGGGAGGGGGAGAGTGGGGGACAGTGGGGGAGTGGGGGACAGGGGGGGAGACAGGGGGGGGAGTGGGGGAGGGGGAAAGAGAGGGGGGGACAGGGGGGGGAGAGTGGGGGACAGAGGGGGAGAGTGGGGGACAAGGGGGGACAGGGGGGGAGAGTGGGGGAGGGGGAGAGTGGGGGACAGGGGGGAGGGGGAGAGTGGGGGACAGGGGGAGGGGGAGAGTGGGGGACAGGGGGAGAGAGGGTGGGGGGAAAGAGGGTGGGGGAGGATGAGGTGAGGGGGAGAGAGGTAGGGGGGAAGAGGGTTCAGATATGGTGAAGGGGTGGGGGAGCATTCAGGCTGAAGGGGGATGGGGATAAGAGGAGGGATGGGTGTACGGAAGTGAAGAGGGGTGGGGGAGTGGCCAGGCTGAGCTGGGTTGGGGGCTGGATTGGGAAATAGTTTGACGTGTGGGTGTGGTGAATGGGGTGAAGGAGCATCTGGGGAGGAAAGGGGAATGGGGGTGTGGTGGGGTGGGAGCGGTATAGGGGTGTGGTGGGGGGTGGGAGGGGATTAGGGATGAGGTGGGGGTGAATAGGGATGGGGCAGAGGGGGGATAGGGATGGGGCGGAGGGGGGATAGGGATGTGGTGAAGGACGTGCGGATGATAGGGAGGGTGTGCTGGGAGGAGGATGAGGTGGTGTTGACAAGATGGTGAGGGCAAAGGGCGTAAGCAGGGGTTGATGGCCGCGGGAGGGGGGGTGGGCTGATGGGGGGTGTTAAGTGGGACATTGAGGGGCACAAGTCTGTCCTAATGTCTTGTGTTGGTGGGGTGGTGGGTCGGCGGGCAGAGGGATCATGGTGGGGAATTGCGGGTTTGTTGAAGGGAAGAGTGTGTGGCGGCTTGGGAGGAGAGAGGTGGGTGGTGGGAGGGGTACTTTAGAGAGATGTTAGGGGGAGGGGGTGTAGGCGGTTTGAATGGGGAGGAGATGGGTGTGTTGAGGGGAGAAGGGATGCATTAGGACTGTGACCTGCACGGTTAAATTTATCCACAATGGTGGCTCTCTCCAGGATGCTGCTATTAGGCAGCACAATTGAACGGAGTGCCAAAAAAAGACCAAAAGGACACAAAGTGTTGGAATAACTCGGTGTGCCCGGCAGCATGTCTGGAAAACATGGATGGGTCACGTTTTGGGTCGAGTCCTTTCTTCAGACTGGGTCTGAACTCTCAGGGAGTAACTGAGGGAGTTTAATGAAGTCGGCTTCCTCTGCTTTGATCTGCTTGAACACTTGCAGCAAACCTCATCTGGTTGTTATGTTTGCCAAACTTGGGGCATCTTAGTCAGCGCTGACATTACCTTTCTAGATCTCTGGAGGGTGCTTGGTGAAATGCCACAATAAAAGTTTATGAAAAATATAAATACTTTTCTTGTTGCACCTAAGCTATTGGCACAGATCAAAGATTGGCTGGCTAACAGAAGTAATGCACATGAATATTTGTTATGTTATCTGGTTGGCAATGGGTGTTGGATGACAGACATAGTTGACGACGATTCAGTTTATAAATGACTTGGGAGAGTGCACCAAAATGCGGTTGCTGACTTTGCTAACGACACAATAGTAGGTAGGAAAGCAAGTTGTGTTGGGAAACAAAGTGTAAAGTCATATTGTGTGGAAAATAAAGATGTGTATCCAAATTGTGAAAGATAACAGAGGTGTAGGAAGGTACTGCAGATACTGGTTTACACCGAAGATAGACACAAAATGTTGGAGTAACTCAGCGGGACAGGCAGCATCTCTTTCAGAGTCTGAAGAAGGGTCTCCACCCAAAACGTCACATTCCTTCTATCCAGAGATGCTGCCTGTCCCTCTATGTTACGCCAGCATTTTGTGTCTAAGATTGCAGAGGTATTTGGATATCCTCGTGCCTCATTTGCCAAAGGTTAGTTTACAGTTAACAAGCAGAATAGCCAACAATACTATTGCTCACTTCTAGGATAACTACACAAAAATAGGTGTGTCATGCTTCATTTATATAGGACCTTGGTGAAACCACATATGCAGTACAGTGTAGAGGTTTGGTCTCTTAGTTTAGAAAGGCTATTGATGTTTTGGAAGCACTCATATCTGCACTAGGCAAGTTGTCTTAAGAGGAAAGGGCGGGCAGATTTGTATTACACCTGCTCAATTTAGAAGACCCTGAGAGGTTCTGTTAAAAATGGGTTTGAAACAAATATTTGCTTTTGTGGTAGAATAAGGGGTTCATTATTTAAGAAAATGAGTCATCCACTTCAGACAGTGATGGGATTTTTTTCATCCATCTTAGGCAGGAACGAGATGATTTTTCTTCTCTCCGTCAGGGTGCTGAGTCTTTGGTGGTCTAATTTAGTTTAGAGATGCAGTGTAGACACAGGTCCTACGGCCCTCCGAGTCCAAGCCGCCCAGTGATCCCCACACATTATAATACCATCCCACACACACAAGGGACAATTTACAATTAACTTTCCCACCCGTGTTTCAGTCCAAATGTCTTTTAAAGGTTGTTATTGTACCTGCCTCAACTACTTCTGTGGGCAGCTCATTCCATATACCTACCACTCTCTGTGTGGAAAAGTTGCCCCTCAGGTTCCTTTTTAATCTTTCCACTCTCACCTTAAACCAATACCGTGTAGTTTTAGACTCCCTCGACCTGGGAAGACGGTAACCACCCATTTTATCACCACTCCTCGTGGTTTTATGTACCTCTGAGGTCACTCTGCAACCTCAAAAGCCCCAGAGAAAACGTTATTTATTAAGAGAAAGTCATAATTTGAAAACTATTTAATGAGTTTTACACACATCGGGAAATGTGTTTCTTGGGCATTCAATTGTGTTGATTCTTTGGTCCTGTTTTGGAATAGTTCACTCTTATCGAAACGTATAAGATTATTAAGGGGTTGGACACGTTAGAGGCAGGAAACATGTTCCCAATGTTGGGGGAGTCCAGAACAAGGGGCCACAGTTTAAGAATAAGGGGTGGGCCATTTAGAACTGAGATGAGGAAAAACTTTTTCAGTCAGAGAGTTGTGAATCTGTGGAAGGCAGTGGAGGCCAATTCTCTGAATGCATTTAAGAGAGAGCTAGATGGAGCTCTTAAGGATAGCAGAGTCAGGGGGTATGGGGAGAAGGCAGGAACGGGGTACTGATTGAGAATGATCAGCCATGATTACATTGAATGGCGGTGCTGGCTCGAAGGGCTGAATGGCCTCCTCCTGCACCTATTGTCTATTGTCTCTTGCACAAGGGCTGGAAGAGGAAAATGCAAGAATCGTTGATTGTTCTTTGGCTGAGACTGCAGATCACAAAATGCCAGTGAGCAACTGGAATATGCAGTGCAGTTAAGAAAAGTATTTGTACATAAGTGGATTTGGGCAATGAAGTATGGGTTTATTTTTTAAAGAGTAGTTGCTATAGCATAGGAAGAGGTCGTACAGCTCACTGCTCATGCCGTATTGTTACGTTCAGTGACTAATTCAATAATCCCACCAGTGTCTGTGTTAATAGTCAGGCTTCCTTGCCATTCATTTTCATAGATGTACAGGTTTGTAGGTTAATTGGCTTTGGTATAAATGTAAATTGTCCCTAGTGTATGTCGGACAGTGTTCATCTGTGGGATCACTGGTTGGTGAGGGCTCGGTGGGCAGCAGGGCCTGTTTCCGCGATCTATATCTAAACTAAACTAAGTAATAAATCCTTCGTCATTTACGTTCCTACATTTTGTTTTGACTTTACATCATCTATTCTCCATCAATAAGTGTTATGTATAATAAAGAATTATTAATTTTGTCATTTCATTTGCTTTTCGACTGAAGCATTACACTTACCTGGTCCTCCACTGATCAGCAATAGCTTTTTCGGCTGTGTTTTCCACAATGTCAAGTGCTTTGCTCTTTAGTGTTAAGTTATTGCTTCTGGGACTTGCACGTACATGCTGCCTTATCAGATCTGTTCCTGTGCTGGACGTATCTGCTGTTCTGCTCACAGGCTTAGTGCGGGGCCAAGGTTTTGTTTTGTTGGAGCTAATTTTCCCTAATGCTTTACAGCAGCATAACAAAGATTATTTAACAAATTGCAATTAAAAAGTACCTACAAAAACACATTTTCAGTGCAATCTTTCGTTAAAACTGAGCCAATTTATCTTCCCACCCAAGTGGTTGTGAAATGCTTTTCTTTGAAGCTTTCATTTCACAGCAGGGGTGTTGGAGCCCATCATTGTTTAATGGCACATGCCTGCTGTAGCCATATTTTACCGTGGAACAGTGCTGTGGCATAGTTGATTACATTCTTAAAACATGCGGCAGGCTGAGGTTAGACTGTGTCCTTGGTAAAACATTGGGATTCAAGGGTTCCACGTGATTATTTTCTAAGGTAATGTGTATTTTTTGGGGGGAGCTAGAGAGTCGTGTGAAATGGCTTCTTCCTCCTGCTCTTCAGATTTCCCATGATAAACAAAACCATGTGGGCAATGAATGAATGGGGGGGGGGGGGGGGGGGAGAGGAGGAGGAGGAGGAGGAGGAGGAGGAGGAGGAGGAGGAGGAGGAGGAGGAGGAGGAGGAGGAGGAGGAGGAGGAGGAGGAGGAAGAGGAGGAGGAGGAGGAGGAGGAGGAGGAGGGGGAGGGGGAGGGGGAGAGAGGGAGAGAGGGAGAGAGGGAGAGAGAGAGAGAGAGAGAGAGAGAGAGAGAGAGAGAGAGAGAGAGAGAGAGAGAGAGAGAGAGAGAGAGAGAGAGATATCTGCACAATGGGACACAAACAAATGAATGTAAAAGTCGTGAAATGCAGAGGGGTGGGACATGCCCAACCGGGCCAGGTTCTGTTAATGGAGAGAGAATCACTCCCAGTCAGTTATTAACTGGATTACATGGTTCACAATTTATTCCCATGGCATTGCCTTATAGATTTGACCTATCCATCCTTCCCTCACCCTCTTTGGAAGATAAAACCAATGTGTTTTGTCTTTGGTACAAAGTACTGGAGGAACTCGGCAGATCAGGCAGCATCAGTTGTGGGAATGGACAGGGAACGTTTTCTGTCAGGACCCTTCTTCAGACTGTCTCTGTTTTTTCTCTTTCTCAATTCTATCAAATGGTCTTCTCTTTCTTTCCACAGATGGTACCATACCTGCTAAGTCCACTTTCTGTTTTAAATTCAGCCGGGCGTGAATGTGTGTTGGTGGAGGCAGGAGATTTTTGAGGTGAAAGGGTGGATGGAGTAGGAGTGTGGGTTAGGAAGGGTATCCCTGCTGCATTCTGAGAATGTCATCTTAACATAGTTGCAATAGTTGGCTCCTGAACAGCTGCTGGCTCTCCGCACTCCTGGGACTTTTCCAGTTTTATACACAGAGAGTGGTGGGTACCTGGAAGGCAATGTCAGGGGTGGTGTGGTGGAGGCAGATAACATAGTGGCGTTTAAGAGGATTTGGATCGGTACATGGGAATGCAGGGATATGGATCATATGCAGGCAGATGGGTTTAACTTGGCATTTGTGTGCTGTGAAAATTGTGAGTCAAAGAGGAATTTAGAAGAATGAGAGGGGATCTTATCGAAACATATTAGATTATTAAGGGGTTAGACACGTTAGAGGCAGGAAACGTGTTCCCAATGTTGGGGGAGTTCAGAACCAGGGGCCACAGTTTAAGAATAAGGGGTAGGCCATTTAAAACCTAGATGAGGAAAAACTTTTTCACTCAGAGTGTTGTAAATCTGTGGAATTCACTGCCTCAGAAGGCAGTGGAGGCCAATTCTCTGAATGCATTCAAGAGAGAGCTAGACAGAGCTCTTAAGGATAGCGGAGTCAGGGGGTATGGGGAGAAGGCAGGAATGGGGTACTGATTGAGAATGATCAGCCATGATCACATTGAATGGTGGTGCTGGCTCGAAGGGCCGAATGGCCTCCTCCTGCACCTATTGTCTATTGTCTATAAGAGCATATTACTGTGCACTGTTCTACGTTCTATGTTTTGTGTGTGGGTGTACCTTAACTCTCCTGCTTATGCAGTTGGGTTTGTTAGAAGTCCAGGATCCCGTGTTGTTTATCAACCTGTCCTGCCACCTTCAATAATTGTACAGAAAATTGCACAATCTCTCTCTCCTTATACTCCTTTTAAAAATTGTTCCATTTAAAACACATCACTCTTTTTCCTGCAAGAAGAGAGGCACAAAACGATGGAGTAACTCAACGGGTCAGGCATCGTCTCTGGAGAAAAGTCAAGTCAAGTCAAGTCAATTTTATTTGTATAGCACATTTAAAAACAACCCACGTTGACCAAAGTGCTGTACATCTGATTAGGAAAAAAATGAAACATACAGTAGCACGTAAACATAACAGCACATAGATGATGTGACTTCACGGGCCAGTGATGCTGCCTGCCCCTCCGAGCTACTCCAGCATTTTGTGTCTATCTTCGGTATAAACCGGCATCTGCAGTTAAGTTCCTCTCCACACTCTTTTGCCTCCAGGCCATTACCTCAATTTAATTTGCTGTGTTACACTGAAGGAGTATGATTAATTAGGTTTTCCAATTTTCTTTAGGTATGAAAGAGTGAAATGGCTGCTGCAGAACCTACCAGTAGACCACCCTCTGGGTCCAAAAGCATTGCCTTTGATCTGCCTGTCCACTCCATCGCAGACCACGACACCAACACCATGAATATTCCCAGGCCTAAATCAGCCAAAGGCCGGACTCGGTCTAACTCTGCTTATGCTCACGGTGCAGAGGCTTGTTCGATTCCTATTCCAGTTGCAACTACCTTTGGCGATCGGGACAGCTGTCCTTCGCCTTCGCCTCCCGAGTTGTATCCTCCCACCAGGACCATGCGAATGTCCAAAGAGGAATTTCCGGAGCTCCTCCAACATATTCCGTCTCGGCCGTCTTCATCGTTAAATCGGTACAGAGTTTTGCCATCCATTGTGACGAGGGAATCCGGTAAGGCTGGAACGGAGACTCCGGACCACAAGAACCGTCGGCTGAATTTGCACGTTGACCTCGAAGAAAAATTAAAATTACACAAGGAAAAGAAGCCAAGTCATTTTAAATCGAACACTGCAGCTTCCAAAGCACACTCGCGCCAGAGTCCAGCAGCCTTTCCGCCAGATGAGCCTTCAGACACCGAGCCAAGATTGCAGCTTGCTGTGAGGTACCCTTCAGGCCAGAGGTTCGAGAGTTGCTTCAGACCTTCAGACACACTGCAAACAATCCTGTCTGTAGCTGAACGGAAGAGTAATGGCAACTACAAGAACTCTGTGGTCGAAACAATGGACGTGCCCCGCAGGAGCTTCTGTGACCTGACCAAGACACTGGAGGAATGTGGAATTCAAAATAAATCAGTTCTTTGCATCTTACAACGTGACAGTGATTAGTGCTCGTGCTGGTGACTGGTGTACCCTGTTTTTCTATTGTGAAATGCAAGATGATGTCAAATCTATCGACCACCACAAATATTTCAAAATACCATCTTAAGTAATTAAGATTTCTGAGCGTACATCCAATAGATGGGGCCGGCTGTACAATTTAAATGGCATGTTCTTGAATTCTGACGAAAACTGATCAACAGTGTAAAGGTTGAGAATTGGGGTTATAATCTACATTTTCTGTAGCTTCTTGGGTGGGGAAGTGCCTAGTAATTATGCAACTGCTGAGACAGAGAAGAAAACCAAATTGCAAGAATTGGTGGATAATATATAATCCCAAATGACGATTAAAATAATGGGGAACCTTAGTACATTTCAAATATGATGAATTGCATGGCTACTCTTGCTATGGTCTTTCCATTATAAGAAGTGATAAGAGTTCTTTCTCTGAGGGAATTCCATGTAACATGGCGGTTTCATCTTTGACTTAATTGGGCTGAATCTTCAAGATGTACAAGGCTATTGGCAAAATCTGTAGCCACGACAAAATGACTGAGTAGGGAGTAATGAACAGAAGGTAGCACATCTGGTCTCCTGGTAAACATAAAATGCTGGAGTAACTCAGCGGGACCCTTCAGACTGATCATTTCAGTGGACACTTCAGTGGACAATGGACAGACTCCAGCATTTTGTGTCTATCTTTGATTTAAACCAGCGTCTGCAGTTCTGTCCAGTTGCTGCCTTGATCAACAATCTGCAGCATTTTCAGATGCAGTGTCTTCACTTACAGTCATTTGTATTAAGATGTGCAGCTTGTAATAGTTATGGGGGCCATCCCAAGCCGAATCAAAGCAAAGCCGTGATTCATCCCAGTTTTTCAGAGATTTCCAAGCATAAAGCAAGCCTTTAACTTCTTTATTGCTGGGGTGCCATTGGTCAGTGAAGGATACATGGTGCCACTCCCCATTACTCACCTGCACTCTCATTTCTTTCATCAAGCAGACTGACTGAATGACGTGGTTTTGTCCAAAGAGTGCCACCTCTAGGAGCTCCTGCCTTGCAGTGAGGTCTCATGGCAGCGATGGCGTTTTTGAAAACATCTTGTGCGCAATTGCGGTCAGTGTGCCTGACTGTTACAATTCCAGCACTGTCAATGTGCTGCACATTGGTGTCCCCCCCCACCATAGGTCGGACTGAAGCCTGTGTGGCTGCCCCATGCTGATTTCATTTGTTTATTCACCACCATTTCAATCCAACCTCTTTAGCCGGATGCATCTATTAGATATTTCAAGTTCTTTATGGCAAAACAGTAAGCTGTTTTAGCAGTGGAAAGTTGCACTGGAAATTCCGTGCACAATTTTTCGAAATATTTCCTTTTGGCCTCAAGACTCGACTCTAAATAATGAAAGTTTAAATGGTGTTGCTTGGGCCATTGATGTTTGCTACAGCCACATCGCAGGTTGATCACATCATCGGTGCTGACTGAAACTGTGTGCATGAGAAAATATACAAGCATAAAGTACACTGCAGTGACAGAAAGGGTCATTCAAACTAAAGGATAGTTAGCTGGAATCTTTAGCAAGACACCAAGTGCTCGAGTAACTCAGCGGGCCAGGCAGCATCTGTGGAGGGAAATGGCAACACGCAATGTTTCGGGTCGAGGCCCTTCAGTCTCATTCGGAAAAAAAGGGTCCAGAGCCAAAATGTTGCCTTTCCCTCCACGGATGCTGCTTGACCCACTGAGTTACTCCAGCACTTCATGTTTTATATAGGATAGGCTAACTTTTTCTACCTCCCAGCTCCCCCTTAAAAGTAGCAAGGGATAAATAGAACAAGCTTAATTTAATGTCGCTGAGGGCAGCAGTTCAGAGTTCTACGTTTTTCCTTTTGACTTTGTCAATCTCTAAGTGGACAAGTGATCAGTTCATACTTTTGATCTACAGGTAGAAATGACAATCTAATAATTTTAATGAAATTTTAATATATTTTATATTTTTACTTTTCTGATTGATTGGACTGGACACATGCCAACTTGCTTATATTATTTTCATTATTTACATACTTGTGATATAGCACGGAAGAATATGGAGCTAGAAGAATGTACCAAATAATTCTACCGCATAGTTCTGATGTTATGCTGATTGACTAGAGATTTTGTTCAAACCCATGACAGGTTTTAAAATCCTTCATCCAAGGATATTTGGTTTTCAAATGGAATATTTACATTTTATTTCAGAAGTTCAAAGAACGGAACTGCAATAAATTTTTAATACCTTCAGTTTGATTCCACTCTTGTGAAGTCATTCTTGTATTTTCTACAAGTACAGTAGTGTCACTCCTCAGTGGTTCGGTTTCAGTAAAGTAGTCACCGAGTACAGGGTGACAGATAGGCCACAAGATGGCTGCTGCTGGGCAAGTGGTCATTTCAGCCCTTCGAATCTATGCCAGCTCTATTTGTGTTTGGCCTCACTGACAGTAAAGGAGGCCCAGGACAGAAAGAGATGCTGCCTTGTCCGCTGAGTTACTCCTGCTTTTCGTATCTATCTTCCGTGTAAACTAACATCTGCAGTTCTTTCCTACAACAATTAAGGGTAATCCATTGTCCTGCAACTGATTGGCTTTCAGATCCTTCACCAGTCATTTGGACAATACAGTTCTCTTCTGGCCTGCCCAATGTGTTCTAGGTCTTACCACTTGCTTCAGAGCAAACCTTTCCTAATGCAACTTTTGTTTCTTTTGAATATAGCTTCATTTATAGTAGTTCATGATTTCGTTAGCAATGGGAACAGTGGAACTACCCACTGTCCTTTCCCTTGTGATTTATTTGTCCCCCCCCCCCCATTAGTTTTCTCAGTGTTTCACCCATATCACAGTTCCAGTGACCAGGATTTGTTCCGAACCTGTCTATCTGAAAATTACAGGATTTCTCCCACATCCCAAAAACGTGCTGGTTGTTAGGTTTCTTGACTACATCAATTCTGCCAAGTATAGGCCGTAAAATATGGATAGGCCCTTCGGCCCACGATGTCTGTGCTGGTGGAGATGGTGGACCTTTGAAAGAGAATAGCTGGAGGAATAGGATTATTCTGAGACCTGTTTAGAGGAAGACCATTCAGCCCATTGATTATGTCAGATGAAATACAAATTACCTCTCCTCACAATCTCTTTTGGAAGGAAGAACAACCCTTGCACCTCCTCTGCTCATTTAACTCAGATTCCTCATCCCTGGACTTCTGGTGATGCTCATCTACACCCCTTACAAAGCCTTCACATCGTCCCTAGGGTCTGGCATCTAGAAGCAGTGTTTGAGAAAGATTCACCATGACCTCTCCCTCTTGTAAGGTGTGTCTCTTTAAAGCGGGATATCATATGCTTTAATCGCTTTCTCGATGTGCCCTGTAATTTTCGACAAGGCACACCAATACCCCTCACCTCTTGTTGTTACTCCTCTTTCAGAATCGTGTTACAGCAGTTGTGTAACGATCAAATTACCAGACTAGTAATCCAGAGACTTGGATCCTATCCTGACAGCTGTAGAATTAAAATTGTTAATCTGGAATGAAAAAATATCTAGTCATTAATGACGGTAACCACAAACTATTGTTCCACTTGGCTTGACTCATTTCCTAGAACAAGCAATGGCACCTCCCTTGTTAGCTCAGAAGCATACTGATCTATCAAGTTCTCAGCACGAGACCGCACAGTGGACATGATCTTTAGGTAGGCACAGGATGGTGGTTATATGGAATGAGCTGCCAGGCAAGGTTCAGACACGAGTCCGAAGAAGGGTCTCGACCCGAAATGTCACCCATACCTTCTCTCCGGAGATGCTGCCTGACCCGCTGAGTTACTCCAGCATGTTGTGATAACTCTGACCACTGTGCTATGTGGATTGTACGCAGTCTCTCTGGAACTGATTTATTTGTATATATTATTTAATAATCAGGATTAATTTTATCATCTGATTTAGAGATGTCATTGGAACGTAGAATAGTACAGTGTAGGAACAGGCCCGGTGGCCCACAACGTATTAAGATTAAGTTTCAACTGAGGATGCAGTCACCCAGCCAGTACGATGATTTCCGCCTAATGTTATTATATTTGTGGTTTAACTCATAACTATGTTAAAATAAAAGCACACATCTTGATATTCTGTCGTACCTCATTGTTTATTGATTTTACTGCAACGCATGGTAATAGTTGTCAGGATTGCACTGGACCAAGCCCAGCATTGGAAGTTACTGTCTGCGGTCTCCCCACACACCTGTCCGCACCTGTGGACGGCTGATCTCGCACAACACTTACATCCTGGGGTGTTGGTGAGGTAGGCTGTGGCTATATTGGTTCCGAGCTTTCAGCAGTAAAGGATTTCAAATCTATCATACCTAGAACACATAACAGCTTGAATTGATTAGAAAAACATGAAAAAATTATAAGGCCATTTAGAAATAATTTTCATTATTTACAAGTGCTTGTTTAAATTATCAAAATATTTTAAAGACACCCACCTTTCGCTAATGCACAAGGAATATTATCTGGGTCAGACACAGCCATAGACTCTGTGTACTGGGTAGGAAAGACCTGCAGATGCTGTTTTATACTGAAGATACACACGGTGCTGGAGCAACTCAGCGGGTCAGACAGCATCTCTGGAGAAAAGGAACAGAAGACATTCTGGGTCGGACGTTCCATCATGCGTTCAATCTGACTCATCAGGCATGATCTACCCCTTGCAAATCCATCCCAAAAAGGCCCAGACAATAGCCTGCATGGAAGCATAAAACACTTATGGTTCCAAATGAATACTTCACACCCATCCCCATAAAAAAAGGGCAATATGGTCAATGTAGTTAAGGAATTTTGGTGTGAAATATTGAATGGGATAAGCATTGTGAGAGAAAAGTATTGAGATTTAACTCATCCCAGGGTGGAAAATGTCAAAGATTAGAGGGCATAGCATTAAGAGTGCGAAGTTTAAAGGATGCAAAGCTTAATGATGTGCAGGGCAAGTTTTTTCTTTACACAAAGTGGTGGGTGCCTGTAATACGCTGCCGGGGTGGTGGTGTAGGTAGATAGCATAGTAGCGTTGAGTGTTTTAAACAGGCACATAGATATGCAGAGAATGGAGGAATATGGATCAAGTGCAGACAGATTATGATTAGTTTCTCTTGGTATCATGTCCAGCACAAACATTGTGGGCCAAAGGGCCTGTTACTGTGCTGTACTATGTTCTACTTCTATTGGAAGTGCCAGAAATACAACCCAGGCGATAATGTGAAGCAAAGGAAGAAATAGAGGTAACAGTGTGGATAATTTTCACGTCCTCTCTGTCCTCTGGTGTGACACAGACAACTGAGAGACTGCAATCAATGCAGTTGCTTAAAAACACTGAGGAAAAGGACAGGCAAAATAAGAGTACGGTCTCTTGCACATTGGTGCTCAGATTAAAGTGCTTGATTGAAATTTAATCAAAAATAATGCACAATGGAAATAAATCCTGGACTAACAGTGAGTGCAATTTTCACGCCTCGGATACAATAGTGCAGGGAGGAGCCCAGACATTTGTGATTTTCATCTGTACATTTGTGACTAGAAAGTGGAACTTCAACTTCTCATGGGAAAAGTTTTCATTCAGAAGTTGTGACAATTGCAAGGAAGGTTTTAAGACATGACATTTAGTTGATGGACATGATCTTTAGATGGTGGGTATATGGAACGAGCTGACAGGCAAGGTTGTCGAGGCTGGTACTGTATTCGCATTTAAATGACTCTTGGTCAGGTGGAGGATAGGAATGGTTTAGAGGGCCAAACATTGGCAAATGGGACTTGCTTAGATGAGGCATTTCGGACGGCTTAGAGTAGTTAGGCCGAAGGGGCTGTTTCTGTGCTAAATGACCTCCGAGAGCAGTTATATATACACATTCACAGAACCATAAGGAGCAAACTTGTAGGACAAGATTCTACAAAGTCAACAAATAATCTTGGTCCTTTTGATGCAAAACACCATAAAAACATTCAATTTTCCCCTGTCGTAATAAATGCATACATTAATTGAGCAGATATTGATGTAGAAATTAATGTACCATTGATATCAAACAAAACGCAAAAACAGTTGATGTCCTTATTCTTTATTCCAATTAGTACATAAGAATAATGTGGAGACCAGAAGCAGCATTAGCCATCTCCATTGTCAGGGCTGCTAACCAATCTATTACCATTTGTAAAATTACAGGCATTTCACTCTCAATTTATCCATGACACTCATTCATTTCTCCAGTTTAAATATTTCCAATTACAATCCAATTCAAATAAAAATGCACTGTGCACAAATGCATATGCCTCATAGTATAAAATTCAACAGTGTAACTGAAGCTGCACACCCAATTTAAGGTACAGCTTTAACATATGTGGAGAGGGCATTTTGTCAAATTCACCTAAAACTTTAGGTACAATATCAAATTAGTTTTAATATTTTTTACCCGGTAAAAGTCTTAATTTATTCCTGCATTGGAACAGAATTTCACAGCCAATAATGTTGCATAAGATTGCAGTTCAGATTTTGCCTATTTTAATACTTTCATCATTGCTCTCCCCAATTCCAGCATACAACAGATTTGAAACAGTTCCAGCACGAGGAGTGATTGTTAAAATGGTTCCCACTCACTGCAGAGAGCTGCAGGTCACAAATTGAAAATGTTTTTTTTGTAGAATACAAGCAGCAAGTCTCTCTCTAGCTGGCCATATATTGCAAATAATTGATTGCCAAACCACAATTTCCTTTCTGGTTTTAGACTGAAGAACTGCTATGCTGGCCAAGGTAGTTGTTTATTAACACTGCAATGACAGAGTAGCTACCAACTATGTGCATCGGCCAAAACGTATAAAGGTTTAAGACAGGGGACAAAGCACAAGAAATGGCCCAATCTGGTTGCCAGATTTCAAGTAGAAAAATAAAAATACTGACTTCCCGATTCATGTTGAGGGATCAAAGAATTGTATTAGCAAAATGGTTTAAAAATAGTTGCTGTGTGTACAAATGTGTCCGACTGGAAAGTTAAATGGGAGTATCTTGTATAAATGGGTTATAACATAATGGCAGAAATCTGACTTAATTATTGTGTCAAAATGTCATTGATTTCCCCAGCTGCCTCTTGTACAGTAGCATATAGTGCATGGCAAATATAGTCTCACAAGTCAATTAGCTTACATAAGCATAAAATGGAGAACAATCACACGTAATGGGAGGACACAGGTCGACTAAAGCTATATCCAGCTAAAAACCCGGAGACGTTTCTTGCTTATATTCTACACAAGCATTAAGTGTTACACCCAAGAACTGACTATGATGCAGTTCATTTATGCAGATATTTAACTTGTACAAGTTGAAATTCCAAGCCATTATACAGAATGTTTATTTAGTGCAGCTATTCCAAAAAACTACTGACTCTGAAGAAACCAAGCAAGTCATTTTACATGCTGCTCTCGACTACTTATTCAAACAGCAGTTTAATTCAGGATTCACGTTTAAATTCTGCATTATTTAATTAGAAATGACTTCTGCCCAGCAATAATGCCTCTTACCCAAAATTTAGGGAGAGATTAAATCAGATACCTGGGTTATCTAAAACACATTATATTTTCTATAACCGCTTTGAAAGATAATTCTGGATGCTACTCTATTAAATAACTAGTATTCCTATTTGTCAAAGCACTAGTGCGTAGGAAGGAACGGCAGATGCTGGTTTAAACCGAAGATATAGACACGAAAAGCTGGAGTAACAAAGCAGGACAGGCTGCATCTCTGGAGAGAAGGAATGGGTGACGTTTCCCATTCCTTCTCTCCAGCGATGCTGCCTGTCCCGCTGAGTTACTCCAGCTTTTTGTGTCGGGATTCTTTGATTTGCTTAAGGCTGCAAAGCAAGTTTGGAGGTTTCCAAACGACTGAACATCACAGAAGAGGAAGTTTTATTCTTGCTTATCTCAGTCTACAGAAACAGCAGATTCACTAGATAACTTTAAGCCCAGGGCAAGGGACCAGAGGAAAAAAGCACTATCCCTGGGTCCAGGAGCAAACTAGCTGTGATTAAATAACCGGTGTAATATCAACTAGATTACGCAAACTAATGGATCACTACCTCAACTACCATAGTTGGTGAGAATAAATGACATTCTGTAATTCATATGCTAAATAATGAAGTCTCATTAAATTCATTTAAGATAACATACCTTGTTTCAATATGTCAGTAACATTTCACTTACTTCCAAATAAATTTAAATCTATGTTTGTAAACCACCATCATATAAATGAACAGTATCTAAATTGAGAGGGCCACTCTTACTTCACATTTACATCTCTCACCTTTTTCTGTTGTTTGGCATTTCAAATATTCTTTTTAAGGCTAACTAAGACAAACTATATAGAGTATGCTGAATATTTTAAATGTAAACACTGGCGTTTTTTTAAATTATTCACTCTGTCGAAGATATAAAATTTTACAGTCCCAATGCAAAGTTTTAAATGAGGTAAATTGAATGTAATTTGATTCTATCAGTTTATTCTCAAAATTGGCTACAGAATAAACCAAGTCCAAAAGTCCAATTGCATCTGGGCAGTGCACGTTGTCACAGGGTTGAGGAGGGCATGGATGACTTCAGCCAGTTGTACCTCAGTTGGTGATCTTCTCAATTTCATCAAGGTCATCTGTATCAAGCTTTTCAATTTTCTTATCTGGAAGAAAATCATAGAGTGCTTACAAAACAGAAGATTTTTCAGGCTGTGGTGTCCGTACAAGTTAATGTCAATTCTGACCAAGCCAGCAATCCGCCAATGTTGAAAGGAAAAGCATTAAAAGGACAAACCAAAGGCTGAACCAATTAATCACTCGATGACTGCAATCAATGTAGACACAAGGAATTGTAGATGCTGGTTTACAAAAAAAGCGCTAGAGTAACTCAGCGGGTCAGGAGAACGTGGATAGGTGACGTTTTGGTTCGGGACCCTTCTTCGGGACAGGTTGTTCATTTTTAAGCAGGGTTCAGTCACAAACCAATAATCACATTGAATAACTCTGGATCCATTTGCAATGACTGTCAATTATCCTTGACCGGCAGTTCTATTTTAGCAGAAGACTAACAAAGGCTTATGATACCACCACCACTGGACATGTAAAGTGATCTTTGGCATCCATTTATCTTGTCACAGCAAGTTATTTTTTTTAAGGACCGGTGGCATTAATAGGGCAGGATGTCTGAAGAATATGAGACCGCATTCAGCAGTTTTACAGAACTTTGGTTAGGCTGCACTTGGAGTATTGTTCTGGTCGTCTCATTGCCGGAGGGGCGTGGAGGCTTTGGAGAGGGTGCAGAAGAGGTTTACCTGAATGCTGCTTGGATTAGAGGGTGTTAGTTATAACGAGAGGTTGTAAAAACTTAGGATTTAGTTTTTCTGAAGTGTTGGAAGTTGAGGGGAGACCTGATAGAAGTGTATAAAATTTTGAGAGGCAATAGAGAGCGTAGACAATCAAACCTTTCTCTCAGGGTGGAAATGTCAAAGACTAGCGGGTGTAGCTTTAAGGGGATAGGGACAAAGTTTAAAGATGATTGGGGCATGTGTTTTACACAGAGGGTGATAGATGCCAAGAACACACTGCCAGGGGTGGTGATGGACGCAGAAATGACAGAGGCTTTTAGATTGGCACATGGAAATGCAGGGAATGGACGGGTATGGATAATGTAGAGGGAGGGGTAATGAGCTTAACTTGACATCGGGCTTGGCAAAGACATTGTGGGCTGAGGGGTTTGTTTCTGTACTGTACTGTTCTATTCGAACCACTGAAAAGTAAAGCGTCTTTATTTTCTTTCTTTATTTTCCCCAAACCTTCATGCTGTACAGAACATCTTTGCCCTTGCAGGGATGTGAATGGAATATCACACTTAATCACAGCAGCTCATGGCTTTAGTGTTGCCTTGATACTGGATTAGCAGCACGCTAAGTGTGCATGTGCAGACATCCAACATCGCATCTCCCAAATGGAACGCAATTAGAAGGTGACAGGAATTATCAGTTAATAGCCGCTTTGGAGGTTTCTGTACTTTGTCACTCTAAATCTATTGACTACAGTTTTCAGATCAATGAACATTCTTAAATCTTATCGATAATAAGCATACGTTGAATATCCTCACTGAAGGGCCTTCTTTTATTGAGCCAAAACATAGATCAATGAAAGTTCCACATCGTCAATATACTCTAAACAATTGCTTTCCTTGGGACTTGTTCATTTTTTAAGGAGGTATGTATATGCCATAAAATGGGCCAGATGAGAAAAGAGCACAACATACTATAATCACATTGATTTTCTACTGTACCTACTTTTACTGCCACTGTAAATTTTCAGATAGAATAACCGTACAAGATATTATTTTAAATATTGTAGAACAAGTATGATCATGTGAAGGTTTATCTTTGCTCATTGCCCATCTGCACCCAAGTTGTTGTTTCTGCATGCGCTTGTACCTGCCTGACTGGTGGACTTCTAACCTGATGACCATATTATCCACGAGGCAATGCTTTGGTGATTTTTAGGGATATAAACTGAGGCCTTGTCATGCGATGCTTATTGGTTTTCAGTCATAAAACATTACTCTAATTCTATGATCCAACAGTATTGTTACAAAGCCACAAAGTCGACGTGTTTAGGAGATGGGGCTTAAGAGTTCAGCAGCGGAATGTAATAAATTCATAGTCATAATCATAGTCATACAGCAGGGAAACAGGCCCTTCGGCCCAACTGGTTCGTGCCGACCAAGGTGCCCCATCTACACTAGTCGCACCTGCCAGCGTTAACACCATATCCCTCTAATCCTATCCTATCCGTGTAGGTACCCAAATGTCTTTTAAATTAATCACATTCTTTATTTTTCTTGTAACCCGAAAACAAGTTGGAATTAATAAACAAGCCAGAGATTACCAGAGTGGTGCAGCTATTTGAGTTGTAGGCCAGATTTATATTCCTAACCAATTCACAAGAAAGATGTTATTTTCAATTTAAAGCAGACTTTGTCACATTTACAGACACAATGCCACCTTTTTCTCTGGAGTACTCAAGAGGTCCTTACTGTCAGCTCCACTAATTCACCAGCCCTATCGCCGCACCCAGAATATACCTCGTCACCTTGCCAACGATCCCTGGCCCTTTCAAAAGCACTCGAGCCGTCCATCACATGAGAAGATTTTTACAATTTTTACTTGAATGGTCTAATTAGAAATCTAATTGTGGAACCAAGATAAGAGCACGCACTGTGCACCACAACTTCAGTGCACTGAAGCCAATTCACAACCAGACCATTCACATGAAAAACTATTCTTCAACCAGCAAAGAGCAGAAGATGAACGCCACCAGCACTAAGACGCTGAGGTCAGCTGCAAACCTCATGAAGAAAAGCAAACTTTGCATGTAACCAAGGGATTGCAGCCCAGATCAGTCACTGTAATGGAGTCGCAGGTCACATAGCACGGAAACACACCCTTCAGCTCAACTCGTCCGTGCCGACCAAGGTGCCCGATCTAAGCTCGTCCTATTTGCCCTTGTTTGGCCAATATCCCCTCTAAACCTTTACTGTCCATGTACCTGTCCAACTATCTTTTAAATGCTGTTTTTATACCTTCAACTATCTCCTCTAGAAGCTCATTCCAAATAACCACCACTCTCCAAGTGAAAACATTGGTCCTCCGTGTACAAATGCCTGCTCCGCTCAACGCCTTTAAACTTTCCCCCCTCTCTTTAAAGCCATGCCCTTTACTATTTGATATTTCCATCTGGAAAAAAGCAGCTCTGACTGTCTACCTACTCCCTCAACATCCGGCATTCCAGAAAAAACAATCTAATTCTAAACAACCTCCACTGGTAGCTAATGCCCCCAAATCTAGGCATCATTCTGGTAAACCTCCTTTGCAACCTTTCCAAAGCCTCTACATCCTTCCTAACCATGGGACAACCTGAACTGCACTTGATACTCAAAATGCAGCCGAACCAAAGTCCTATAAAGCTGTATCATGACTTCCTGACACTTACTTACACTCAATGCCCCGACCAATGAAGGCAAGCATACCACATTGCTTCTTTGCCACTCTACCACTTGTTCAGTTGAGATCCAATTGTTTTGTTTAGTTTAGTTTAGAGGTACAGCGCGGAAACAGGGCCTTTGGCCCACCGAGCCTGCGCATACTGGCGATCCCCATACACGAGCACTATCCTACACCCTCGGGACATTTGTACAATTTTACCGAAGCCAATTAACCTACAAATCTATATGTCTTTGAAATGTGGGAAGAAACCGGAGAATACCCACGCAGTCACAGGGAGAACGTACAAGCTCCGTACAGAGCAACCATAGTCAGGATCAAACCTGGGTCTCTGGCGCTGTAGGGCAGCAACTCGACTGCTGCGCCACTGTGCCGCCCCAAAATAGTGTAGTAAGGTTTTAGACATACAGCGTGGAAACAGCCCTTCGGCCCACCGTGTCCGCAGGAGCTTTGTAAGGGTTTATAGTACTGTTAAAATCTGTCTTGAGAGTATTAGTACAGAAGGTAGGCAGGACGAGGTGACGTACTGAAATGTTCCTGGATCCGGATCAGGATGTTCATGCTGTATTTGCTGTCTACCATGTTGATAGCCAAACCTTGCTTGCCAAAGCGGCCTGTTCGCCCGATCCGGTGAAGATATGTCTCGCAGTCTGGATTACCGTCCTTATCCACCGGAAGATCAAAGTTGATGACGACAGAAACTTGCTCAACGTCAATACCTGGTGTGAAATGAGGAAAAAAAAAAAAGAAAAAAAAAACTTTTTTTACCCATTTCATAAGCGGCGATTACAGCAGTATTTTATAAAAATGTAAGTACGGGTTTTCTTCAATGACGGTGGCAGAGATGGGGGAAACAAAATCTTTGCTATGAACTCATGCAGAGGCTGTTTACACAGGGCCTCCTGTGCTGGGGTTGGTGTGGGAAACAAGCAGAACCCATGGGTTTGAAGGCAAGCACTTCCAAAACTGAACTCACCACCTACAGTCAGAGATTCATTTGTGCAGCACGGAAATAGGCTCATCAGCCCAACTCATCCTGGCCAACCGAGATGCCCCATCTAATCTAGTCTTACTTGCCTGCATTCGGTCCATATCCCTTTGAAGCTATCAGGGGGATATGGACAGGGAAAGGTTCATGGGTGTTTGGGCCATTTGTCTACAATACCTTTAGTGGGATATGGGTCAAATATTCATAAACCTTTCCCATCCAAATGTTTTTTAAATGTTATTATTGGCCATTTAGAACTGTGAGGAAGATGCTATGAGGTTGCAGGGTGACTTGGGCAGGTTGTGTGAGTGGGCGGATGCATGGCAGATGCAGTTTAATGTGGATAAGTGTGAGGTTATCCACTTTGGTGGTAAGAATAGGAAGGCTGCGTATTATCTGAATGGTGTCAAGTTAGGAAAAGGGGATGTACAACGAGATCTGGGTGTCCTTGTGCAGCAGTCACTGAAAGGAAACATGCAGGTACAGCAGGCAGTGAAGAAAGCCAATGGAATGTTGGCCCTCATAACAAGGGGAGTTGAGTATAGGAGCAAAGATGTCCTTCTGCAGTTGTTCAGGGCCCTAGTGAGACCGCACCTGGAGTACTGTGTGCAGTTTTGGTCTCCAAATTTGAGGAAGGAGATTCTTGCTATTGAGGGCGTACAGCGTAGGTTTACTAGGTTAATTCCCGGAATGGCGGGACTGTCATATGTTGAAAGGCTGGAGCGTCTAGGCTTGTATACACTGGAATTTAGAAGGATGAGAGGGGATCTTATTGAAACGTATAAGATTATTAAGGGATTGGACACATTAGAGGCAGGAAACATGTTCCCAATGTTGGGGGAGTCCAGAACAAGGGGCCACAGTTTAAGAATAAGGGGTAGGCCATTTAGAACTGAGACGAGGAAAACTTTTTCAGTCAGAGAGTTGTGAATCTGTGGAATTCTCCGCCTCAGAAGGCAGTGGAGACCAATTCTCTGAATGCATTCAAGAGAGAGCTAGATAGAGCTCTTAAGGATAGCGGAGTCAGGGGGTATGGGGAGAAGGCAGGAACGGGATACTGATTGAGAATGATCGGCCATGATCACATTGAATGGCGGTGCTGGCTCGAATGGCCGAATGGCCTCCTCCTGCACCTATTGTCTATTGTAGGTACCTGCCTCAACTAATTCTACTACTTCAACAACTCATACTATATAACCACCAGCTACGAATGAAAAAGTTGTCCATCAAATTATTTTTTAAATCTTTCTCTTGTCACCTTAAACCTCATGCCCTCTAATTTTTGATTACCCCACCTTGGAAAAAAAACTCTTCCCCTCATGATTTTATAGACCTCTATAAGCCTCCTGTGCTCCACGAAATAAGGTCTTAGCCTGCCAAGCCTCTGCCTATAGCTCAGGTCCTCAGGTTTCCTCTGAATGCGCCAGATTCTTCCTGGAGAAGAATTACATACTGGTTACTGTACTTTATGTGACAGAGTAAGTTAATGACAAAAAGTATCAAAGGGGAGTGTGTGAACATGTGTGAGAGAGAATAAATTGCAAGGACTGGGGAACTGATTACTGATTACAATTCCATTGATATGACACTAGTCAAAAATATTATTGAATGTCTAGTAAAACCGTTGGCACATATAACAATATCTCATATAACACAATGGCCTTCATAACAAGAGGATTTCAGTATAGGAGTAAAGAGGTTCTTCTGCAGTTGTATAGGGCCCTGGTAAGACCACATCTGGAGTACTGTGTACAGTTTTGGTCTCCTAATTTGAGGAAGGACATCCTTGTAATTGAGGCAGTGCAGCGTAGGTTCACGAGATTGATCCCTGGGATGACATGTGAGGAAAGATTGAAAAGACTAGGCTAGACTATTCATCGGAGTTTCACTGGAGACTGGACAAGCTAGATGCAGGAAAAATGTTCCCAATGTTGGGCGAGTCCAGAACCATGGGCCACAGTCTTAGAATAAAGGGGAGGCCATTTAAAACTGAGGTGAGAAAAGACTTTTTCACCCAGGAAGTTGTGAATTTGTGGAATTCTCTGCCACTGAGGGCAGTGGAAGCCAAATCACTGGATGGATTTAAGAGAGAATTAGATAGAGCTCTAGGGGCTAGTGGAATCAAGGGATATGGGGAGAAGGCAGGCACGGGATATTGACTGGGGACGATCAGCCATGATCACAATGAATGGCAGTGCTGGCTCGAAGGGCCGAATGGCCTCCTCCTGCACCTATTTTCTATGTTTCTATATATGTAATCAATCCTTCCTCACAGGCACATTTCCAAGCAAAATGAAAATAGCGAAAGTCATTCCCGTCTACAAGAATGGAGAATATTAGAAAAGTTATTTGTACAAAGACTTGAAAACTTTATTGACAAACATAACATACTAAGTGATCACCAGTATGGATTTTGAGCTAAACGGTCTACCTCACTAGCGCTAATGGAACTAGTAGAGAATATTTCAACCACAATTGATAATAAAGAATATATTGTGGGAGTATTTATAGATCTCAAAAAAGCGTTTGATACCATAGATCATGGTTTACTGATGAATAAGCGAGAAAGATATGGCATTAGAGGAGTAACATACTCCTGTTAAGAAGCTGCCTTGAAAACAGATATCAGAATGTTCAAGGAAATAATTTTGATTCAGAACTTATGAAGGTTACCTGCAGGGTTCTGCATGGCTCGGTGCTGGGTCCAAAGCTCTTTATACTCTATTTAAATGATATTGCAAGATGTCAAAAGTGTTACATTTAGTTACATTTGCGGATGACACAAATTTATTTTGTTCAGGGAAAAACATGAAGCAACGTTTGGACACAGTTAAAGGGGGATTGGAAACCTTAAAGAAGTGGTTTGATCCTAACAAATTGTCATTAAATCAAAGTAAAACAAGATTTATTGTGTTTGAAAATCGAAAAATAAATTCGGACGTAACACTTGTGATTAATGATGTAGAAATTGAAAGAGTGTATGGAAATAGATTCGTGGGATTGATAATAGATTATAAACTCTGTTGGAAACCTCACATAAAACATATCAAATCAAAACTGTCTAAATCCATTGCAATACTGCACAAAACTAAGGCCATCTTGAATCAAAATTCACTATTTACTTTATATTGCTCACTCATTACTCCATATATTACATACTGTGTGGAAGTATGGGGAAACACCTACAAAACTAGCACTAATTCAATCTTTATATTGCAAAAAAGAGCTATAAGAATTGTCAATAAGGCTGGTTATAATGACCCAACCAACCCATTATTTATGAAATCAAATGCCCTAAAATTTATGGACATAGTCAGTAGACTTTAATACTACAAATAATGTTTAGAGCAAAAGAAAGAACACTTCCTGACTGTATCCAAGGTTTGTTTTCAGTGAAGGCGAGCAGGGATCCACTCAGGGGAAATTATATGTTTGAAAAAAAGAGAGTAAGGACAAATGTGAAAAATAGATGTGTGACTGTTAAAGGGATCAATTTATGGAAAAGTTGCAAAAATGAATTAAAAGAGTGTAGTAATATGTGTAAATTCAAGGAAACGTTCAAAAATATTATATTTGAAAGATACAAAATATGTGATCAGCACTGAGAAATAACCGACATGACAGAAATGATGGTTCTTGACTGTATTTCTTTGTGTTTCTTTCTGTTTTGTTTATCTGCTTCTGACTTATGATGTTGTGTTTTTTTAAAATTATGTTTTGTTAAGTATTAAGGATAGGCACAATAAGCTTTGGCTTCTGCCTACACCTTTTTTTTTTGGTTAGAAAATATCATGTGTGATTATATTGTTTAATTTTTGATACAATGATTTCGTACTATTTAACTCTCACAACTGTATGGTCAATCTGCTGTATTGTATTGACCGGAAAATAAATAAATAAAAATAAAAAATAAAATAGAAATAAAGGGACGGAGATTGGGTTTTCTCCCCTGTAATGATGCACTGGCGCTCGGTGTTGTTAAAAGGTCTGTTATAAGATAACAAAATACCACTAAATAATTCAAAAGTCGGTTTCTTCAAGGATTTGTCAATGTCAACGAGGTGCAATGAACCCCATCCAATAATATCGTGGAATTACGCAAGCATTTGGCATGTGACAGCAGGGGTCTTTGCTAATTTTTTACTAAGAACTGAAACTTCACAGGAGTAGGTTTGAATAATAAAAGATCTCAGGCTGGCTCCTGGCCCTTTAACTTGCTAAGACATCAGTGGGAAAGAATGTATTTAATCATCCATCCGACTGCCAATTTTTTGTTTCATTTTTCTCTTTAGGCCACAAGATGTGGTAACTCATTGAACTTTAACCTAGCAGCTCCTGTGTTACCTCTTGCACAGACGTTAGTTGTGACCAGGACTTTCTCTTTCCCATCCCGGAAACGCTGGATCACGGCAGCTCGTTGTTCCACCATCATCTCTCCACTCAGCAGAGCCACTTGATGACCTTCTTTGGACAGTTCTGCTGCCAGCCAACCAGCTGTCCTGCGGGTCTGCAAGTGAAGCAGCCGCAGATTACGCAAGATCAAGAAAATATTCAATTATAAACCAACGATTGCAAAGAAATGGACACCGAGTGCTGGAGTAACTCAGCGAGTCAGGCAGCATCTCTCGGAGTACATGGAGAGGCAACGTTTTGGGTCGGATTGCAAAGAATGTTGCCAAACATTAAAACATAATTAAAATGTCTCTCCATGGATAGGCTTTGCAAGTGCCAAAGTGTAGGCACCCCACTGATAACCAACAGTGGTGCCAAATGTTACTCACATGGCAGAAGATCATAGCCTGTGCTATGGTTATTGATTGTTTAGAGAGGGGGTCAAGTGCCAAGGTACTGACAGCCCTACTGATAAACAAAAATTGCGCCAACGTTTACTCACATGGCAGAAGATCATGGCCTGTGCTATGGTTATTGCTCCGTAAATATTACACAGGGCCTGGTATTTCTCTTCCTTGCTGTTACACAGGACATAATATTGCTTAATTGTATCCAAGGTTTCCTCCTCTCGCTTCAACTCGATAATGTTCGGATCGGGAACAACTTTCTGGGCAAATTTCCATACCGAGTCTTCAAACGTGGCTGAGAATAGCAGCATCTGGCAATTTTCAGGCACCATCCTGGAAATACGGAATAAAGAGCTTTATTTGTCATTCGGTACCGAGGTACCGAACGAAATTACATATCCATCAGTCACACAAACAAAAAGAACACAAGACACATGACCCCAACACAAACATCCATCACAGTGACTCCAAACACCCCCTCACGGTGATGGAGGCAACAAAACTTCCACTCTTTTCCCCACGCCCACGGACAGACAGCTCGTCCCCGACCGACCCGCACAGTCCCCGCAAGGGGATGGAAGTCCCCGTGGCCGAGCCGCACCAGGCACTGAAACGTCCCGCGGCCGAGCCGTACCGGGTGCTGAAACGTCCCGTGGCCGAGCCGGGCGATGGAAGGCCCCATGGCCGTACCGTGCGCTGCTAAGTCCCACGGCCCAGCCGCGCCGGGCGATGTTAGGTCCCGCGGCCGAGCCGCGCCGGGCGATGTTAGGTCCCGCGGCTGAGCTGCACCAGCGATGTAAAGTCCCGCGGCCGAGCCGCGCCGGGCGATGGAAGGCCCCGCGGCCGAGCCGCACCGGGCACTGTTAAGTCCAGTGGCCGAGCAGCACCGGGCGATGGAAGGCCCCGCGGGCGATGGAAGGCCCCGCGGCCGAGCCGCACCGGGCACTGTTAAGTCCAGCGGCCGAACCGCACCGGGCGATGGAAGGCCCTGCGGGCGATGGAAGGCCCCGCGGCCGAGCCGCACCGGGCACTGTTAAGTCCAGCGGCCGAGCCGCACCGGGCGATGGAAGGCCCTGCGGGCGATGGAAGGCCCCGCGGCCGAGCCGCGCCGGGCACTGTTAAGTCCAGCGGCCGAGCCGCACCGGGCGATGGAAGGCCCTGCGGGCGATGGAAGGCCCCGCGCCGTGAGGAAGACCTAAAAAAGAAAGGTTTCCCCCACCCCACCCCCCCCCACACATACACAGCCAAAAAACAAAAACAAAAACCATCCCAACACCGACAAACAACAAAAAAAAAAGGAAAAAAGACGAAGACTGCCAGCGAGCCATAGCCGTTAGGTGCCGCCACAATGGAGAAGGAGGTATTACATGTCCACCTAAGTTAATTACTTATCACTGAAGTCTCACCTGTTCAACACTGCCTTCAACCACTGACCGTCACTTCACCTTATTCTTCCTTTTCTGTTCGTTTATTTATTTATTTTTATGTCTTATTTACCCTGTAAAGCGTCTTTGAGTGTCCAGAAAAGCGCTGTACAAATGTAATGTATTATTATTATTATCTATTTGCATATGTCGTAAGCATCTGTCGTTCACCCTTTATCCGGACTTCAAATACCTCCAGGATCAAGGAATTTGAAAACTCCATAGAAATGTCATTGGGGCAACTTAAATACAGTTTCATTGATAATAAGTCTACAACATTGAGACCCAGGTTCGATCCTGACCTTCGACGCTGCCTGTCTGGAGTTTACACATTCTCCCTGTGTCTGCCTGAGCTTCCTTCTCGATGCACCAGTTTCCTCCCACATCCCAAAGTAGTACAAATTTGTAGATTAATTGACCTGTGTAATTGTAGGGAGTGGATGCAAAATTGGGATAGCATGGAACTAGTATGAATGGGTGATCAATAGTCGGCGTGGACTCTAGCGGGCAGAATGACCTGTTTCCATGCTGTATCTTTAATCCTAAACTAAACAAAACGTGAACTAAATCATATTTTGTCCCTATTCTCATTTAGAAGGGCTGTCCATATTGCCACAGTAGGCTAGGATTCAGAAAGGAGGCAAGGCTGCCTGGGCAGAGCAGAGTGGAAAGAATTGCAAGTAAAATAAAACTAGGGGGCTTTGGTGTTGTCAGAGTGGAAGAATTCCCACATTATTGAATGTTATTTCATTAATAAACTTTCTATTGAGCCTGGTAAATTTGAAAGGGACAAGGGCAGTGTGAGTTTCAAAAGAGCACAGGAAGCATCAGCTGGTGAACCACATGCTGAACTCTTCGGATTTTTCCGAGTAATTTGTACAGCGATTATTGAAATTTTGCTCTTGAATCTAAAGAGTTCGGACAGACTTCTATTGTTTTCACTAGGGCATCGGAGGCTGAGGAGAGACTTGATAGAAGTATATAAAATGATAGGAGGCACAGATAGGATAGACTGAATCTTTTTCCCCAGGGTGGAAATGTTAACGTCTAGAGGACATAGGGTTAAGGTGAGAGGGGCAAAGTTTTAAGTAGATGAGCGGCGCACGATTTTGTTTTACACACACAGTCATGGGTGCCTGGAACATGGTGCCGGGGTGTTGGCATAGGCAGATATGATAGTGGAATTTAAGAGGTTTGTAGATAGGCACATGAATTTTTAAAGAATGGAAGGATATGGATCATGTGCAGGCAGAGATTAGTTTAACGGCATCATATTCAGCACAGACATGATGCCAAGTCCGTGTTGTGTTTTACTGGAACACTGGGAACATTTTCAATTTAGTATCAGTAAACCTACTTCTGGATTCTAATGCTCTGATCTTGGTGGCCTTGGGTAGCAATCATGACATCAGCTTCATCCAGGACAAAAACTTTGATCTTCTTGGTGTCTATGAACCTCAGCTTTGTACACCAGTCCATTACTGTCCCGGGTGTTCCAATAACGATTTGTTCTGAAATCCTCTGGCCTTTCTCAACTGGAAAAAAAAAAAAAATCAATTACTGGACCCGAATGCAAATTAATGAAGCAATAATCATTTCAGACATCAACCATTCAGGCGGTAATGCAATAATCGAAGGTATGCAATAACAAAAAGAATCCCGGTATCAGCGACTTTGAAATATTGAACAAAATCAAAAATAAGTGAGGTTATTTCCTCAGTTTTTAAATCTGCGATCATCCATCCAGCTAATTCCAAGAATTGCAAAGAATGCTTCACTGGGCAATCTCCTTTCATTAAATGGCAATCTCTTTTCATTAAATGGCAATCTCTTTTCATTAAATTGCAGATGTTGGAATCTTGAGAAAAATAGAAAGTGTTAGATTATCTCAGCAGTTCAGGCAGCCTCTGTGGTGAAAATGGATAGGCGATGTTTCAGGAATTGCCCGAAGAAAAGCCCAATTCAGCATAGATGCTGCCCCCAACCCGCTGAGTTACTCCAGCACTTTGTGTTTTACTCCTTTCTTTAAATAATAATGACCATGTTTTCTTTTATTTACAATGACCTGACAGTTTCACAGTTACTAAGACCAACTTCTTATTCAGCAGTTAAGTAGGTTAACTGGTGGAAAAAAAAGACTCAAATTGATCAATTTGGGGGATTTGAAATCATGTTTCTTGGTTTATTAATTCGCTACCTTAAAGTCAAATTGTACCAGAACATAACACAGCTGGTTTTCAGAAGGGTTTTCTCCGGGTGCTCCGGATTCCTCCCACTCTTCAAAGACGTACAGGTTTGTAGGCAAATTGGCTTGGTAAAATTGTAAATTGTCCCTAGTGTGTGTGGGATAGTGTTAGTGTGTGAGGATCACTGGTCAGCGTGGACTCGGTGGGCCGTAGCGTCACCGTGCTGGATCTTGTTCACAACAAAAATCTCAAATAATAACCTCCATTTTTCATACAATATCCAGATATTTCTTGCCATTTGCATGGAAGGCAAGCAAAAGTTTAGCTGTATACACCGTCACATGTGAGAGCAGAAAGCAAATGACAGTGCTACTCACGTCTATTTCCTCGCACAGCGTATGCCAACTTGATTTCCGGACTGAATTTTCCCATCTGTTCAATCACTTGACCAGTCTGTAAAGCCAGCTCATAGGTTGGGGAAAGGCATAAGCACTGGAGAGGTAAACAAAAATCAACACCTCATTAAGATGCAACAGAGCCAAACAGACTTGATATCTGAAGAGTAACACTGTTATTTATAAACCACGAACCCATTGTTGGGTGGTCACGGAAAGCTCAGATATATGGGCCCACACCTTTATATTTAACAGTCAGAAACTCGTCAAGAGTGTTTTATTGTCATATGTTCCAGATAGAACAATGATATTCTTACTTGCAGCAGAACAGAATATGTAAACATATTGTAAACAATGTTATAAACGAGGAATTAAAAGTTCAGTGTGTGCATATATATATACAGATACCCACCCATACATATATACACACACACACACATACGCAAGCATAAAAAACAAACAACAATAGACAATAGGTGCAGGAATAGGCCATTCGGCCCTTCGAGCCAGCACTACCATTCAATGTGATCATGGCTGATCATTCTCAATCAGTACCCCGTTCCTGCTTTCTCCCCATACCCCCTGACTCCGCTATCCTTAAGAGCTCTATCTAGCTCTCTCTTGAATGTATTCAGAGAATTGGCCTCCACTGCCCTCTAAGGCAGAGAATTCCACAGATTCACAACTCTCTGACTGAAAAAGCTTTTCCTCATCTCTGTTCTAAATGGCCTACCCCTTATTCTTAAACTGTGGCCCCTGGTTCTGGACTCCCCCAACATTGGGAACATGTTTCCTGCCTCTAATATGTCCAACCCCTTAATAATCTTATACGTTTCGATAAGATCCCCTCTCATCCTTCTAAATTCCAGTGTATACAAGCCTAGTCGCTCCAGTCTTTCAACATATGACAGTCCCGCCATTCCGGGAATTAACCTAGTAAACCTACGCTGCACGCCCTCAGTGCAATAACAATTATAGTCTATCACGGTGGCGCAGCGGTAGAGTTGCTGCCTTACAGCGAATGCAGCGCCGGAGACTCAGGTTCGATCCTGACTACGGGTGCCGTTTGTAAGGAGTTTGTACGTTCTCCCCGTGACCTGCGTGGGTTTTCTCCGAGATCTTCAGTTTCCTCCCACACTCCAAAGACATGCAGGTATGTAGGTTAATTGGCTGGGCAAATGTAAAAATTGTCCCTAGTGGGTGTAGGATAGTGTTAATGTGCGGGGATCGAATGGGCGGCGCGGACCTGGTGGGCCGAAGGGCCTGTTTCCGCGCTGTATCTCTAAATCTAAATCTAGTTTAGAGCTTATTTGGAGGTTGTGGTGGTTACTACCTAATGGCTGTAGGGAAGAAGCTGTTCCTGAACCTGGATATTACATTTTTCAGGCTCCTGTACCTTCTTCCCGATAGTAGGGGTGAAATGAGTGTGTGGCCAGGGTGGTGTGGGTCTCTGATGATGCTGGCTGCCTTTTTGAGGCAGCGACTCCAGTAAATCCTTGGTGGGGAAGTCAGAGCCGGTGATGGACTGCACAGTGTTCACACTTTTTGAAGTTTTCATCGCTCGTGGGCATTCAAGTTGCCGAACCGGGCCGTGATGCAACCAGTCAATGTGCTCTCTACTGTACAGCTGTAGAGGTTCAAGAGAATCCTCTCTGACATACAGAATCTCCGCTATCTTCTCAGGAAGTAGATTTCTGGTTGGCTGCCAGTGACTAGCGGAGTTCCGCAGGGCTCGGTGCTGGGGCCTCTGCTCTCCATGTTGTATATTAATGATTTGAATGAGGGGGTTGAAGGCTTTGTGGCCACGTTTTGCAGATGATACGTAAATAGGTGGAGGGGCAGGTAGTGTAGAGAAAGCAGAGACTCTGCAGAAGCACTTGGATAGGTTGGGAGAGTGGGCAGAGAAGTGGCAGATGGAATATAGTGTAGCAAGTGTGGAGTCATGCATTTTGGTAGTTGGGAATACAGGTGTAGATTATTTTCTAAATGGGAGAGAATCCAGAAATCAGAGGTGGAAAGGGACTTGGGAGTGCTGGTGCAGGATTCCCAAAAAGTTAATCTGCGTCGAATCAGTATGCTAGCACTTATTTCAAGATAGCTTGCATACAAAAACAGCGATGTAATGCCGAGGCTCTATAAGGCGCTGGTCAGGCCGAATTTGGAATATTGTGAGCCATTTTGGGCACCATATCTGAGGAAGGATGTGCTGGCTCTGGACAGGGTCCAGAGGAGGTATATAAGAATGATCCCAGGAATTAGTAGGTTAACATATGATGAGCGTTTGACGACACTGGGCCTGTATTCGCTGGAGTTTGGAAGAATGAGACGTTGAAACTCATTGAAACGTACAGAATAGTGAAAAGCTTGAATAGGGTGGATGTGGAGAGGATGTTTCCACTGGTGAGAGAGTCTAGGACCAGAAGTCATAGCCTCAGAATTAAAGAACATTCTTTTAGGAAGGAGATGAGAAGGAATTTATTTAGTCAAAGGGTGGTGAATCTGTGGAATTCTTTGCCACAGAAGGCTGTGGAGGCAAAGTCAGTGGATATATTTAAGGCAGAGATAAATAGATAGATACATAGATTCTTGATTAGTATGGGTGTCAGAGGTTCTGGGGAGAAGGCAGGAGAATGGGATTAGAAGGGAGATAGATCAGCCATGATTGAATGACAGAGTAGACTTGATGGGCCAAATGGCCCAATTCTACTCCTATCACTTATCATCTTATAAGTAGAGGCGTTGGGCTTTCTTTATCATTGCATCAGTGTGCTGGGTCCAGGAAAGATCTTCAGAAATATGCACGCCTAGGAATTTGAAGCTATTGACTCTCACCACCTTCGTCCCGTCGATATAGACATGTTTGTGGGTCCTCATCCTACCTCTTCCATAGTCCACAATCAGTTCCTTGGTGCTACTGACATTGAGAGCCAGGTTGTTGTGCTGGCACCATTTGGTCAGTCGATCGATCTTACTGCTATACTCTGACTCATCACCATCTGTAATTCGTCCAACAATGGTGGTGTCGTCGGCGAACTTGAAGATGGAATTCGCACTGTGTCCGGGTACATAGTCGTGAGTATAGAGTGAGTAGAGCAGGGGACTGAGCACGCAGATTTGAGGTGCTCCCGCACTGATTGTTATTGAGGAGGAGGTGTTTCTGCCAATTCGAACAGACTGATCTGTTGATGAGTAAGTCGAGGATCCAGTTGCAGAGAGATGAACAGAGACCCAGTTCTGTGGGCTTGGTAAACAGCTTGGAGGGGATAATGGTATTGAACGTCGAGCTGTAGTCTATAAACAACAACCTGACGTATGTGTTTTTATTGTCCAAAGAGTCCAGGGCAGAATGGAGAACCAGTGAGATTGCATCCTCCGCTGACCTGTTATGGCAGTAGGCAAGTTGTAATGGGTCGGAGTTGTTATTGAGGTAGGAGTTGACACGCGTCATAACTAACCTCTCAAAGCACTTCGTCACCATGGATGTCAGTGCCACCGATCGATAGTCATTGAGGCATGTCACCTTACTCTTCTATCATTGATGCCCTCTTAATGCAGGTGGGAACCTCAGACCTCAGTAACGAGAGGTTAAAAATGTCCGCAAAGGTCTGCACAGGTTTTGAGAGCACGACCTGGTGTACAACTTCAGGATCTTGAGACTGTAATACCATCGGGGGTAAGTGGGTATGGGAAGGCATATCAGTATTCTCCCTATCGAGGAATAGACTACATTGAGCTCGTCAGGGAGTGATGCTTCTCTGTCGCTTGAGCTGCCTCCTGATTTCGCGTTGTAGGAGGTGACAGCATTCAAGCCCTGCCAGTTACTGAACATCCAACTCAACCTCCAACTTAGAGCGAAAGTCCCTCTTGGCCTTTTTAATGACCGTGACAAGGTCATACCTGGACTTTTTGTTCACCTTTGTGTCGCCAGACTTGAATGCTCGGGATCTGGTCCTCAGAAGAATGCGAATCACCTGGTTCATCCAAGGATTCTGGTTAGGAAACGCTCGGATAGTTTTCGTGGGAACACACTCCTCCACACATTTCCTTATAAAGTCTGTAACAACTGTAGCGTATTCATTAAGGTCCGTTGCCGAGTCCTTTGACATTGACTGGCTCCAAGCAGTCCCGTAGTTGCTCCTCTGCCTCCTCTGACTGGCTCTGTGCAGTCCTTACTGCTGGGGGTGCGCTCTTCAGTTGCTGCCTGTATGCAGGGAGAAGCAGCACGGTTGAACGGTCTGATCTCCTGAAGTGATGGGGAGGGGTGGAGGGATAGGCATCCTCGATGGTCGTACAGCAGCGGTGAAGGGTGTTTAATCCTCTAGTGCTGCACGAAACGTGTTGGTGGTAGTTCGGGAGAGATTTCTTTGTTGAAGTCCCCGGCTCTGATGGTAAAGGATTTGAGGCAAGCTGACTGGTTCTTGTTGACCACAACATGCAGTTCCACCAGTGCTAGACGGACATCTGCCTGGGGTGAGATGTAGACCGAGGTCAGGATGAGGGAGGTGAATTCCCTCGGGAGGGAAAAGGGGCAGCACTTCACTGCCAGGTGGGGGGAGCACGAGTTAGACAGAACTGCCTCGTCTGAGCACCACGAAGGGAGGCAGACTCTCCCTTTCCATGATGCCTGCTTTCGGTCCATACGATGGATGAAGGAACATTCAGGCTGCGTGACTGAGTCTGGGAAGCTGGGGGTGAGTCATGTCTCTGAAACAGAGCGCACAGCATTCCCTCTACTCCCTTTGATAAAGCAGGAGATGTTGAATCAGTATGGATAGAAATGAGGAATTGTAAGGGTAAAAAGACCCTAATGGGAGTTATCTATAGGCCCCCAAACAGTAGCCTCGACATAGGGTACAAGTTGAATCAGGAGATAAAATTGGCGTGTCACAAATGTAATGCTACGGTGGTTATGGGAGATTACAACATGCAGGTAGACTGGGAAAATCAGATTGGAAATGGACCCCAGGAAAGAGAGTTTGTAGAGTGCCTTCGAGATGGATTCTTAGAACAGCTTGTACTGGAACCTACCAGGGAGAAGGCAATTCGGGATTTAGTGTTGTGTAATGATCCTGATCTGATAAGGGGACTAGAGGTAAAAGAGCCATTAGGAGGCAGTGATCACAACATGATAAGTTTTACTCTGCAAATGGAAAGGCAGAAGGGAAAATCGGAAGTGTCAGTATTACAGTATAGCAAAGGGGATTACAGAGGCATGAGGCAGGAGCTGGCCAAAATTGACTGGAAGGAGGCCCTAGCAGGGAAGACGGTAGAACAACAATGGCAGGTATTCCTGGGAATAATGCAGAGGTTGCAGGATCAATTTATCCCAAAGAGGCGGAAAGACTCTAAGGGGAGTAAGAGACACTTGTGGCTGACAAGGGAAGTCAAGGACAGCATAAAAATTAAGGAGAGGAAGTATAACATAGCAAATAAGAGTGGGAAGACAGAGGATTGGGACTCTTTTAAAGAGCAACAAAAGTTAACTAAAAAGGCAATACGGGGAGAAAAGATGAGGTACGAGGGTAAACTAGCCAATAATATAAAGGAGGATAGCAAAAGTTTTTTTAGGTACGTGAAGAGGAAAAAAATAGTCAAGGCAAATGTGGGTCCCTTGAAGACAGAAGCAGGGGAATTTATTATGGGCAACAAAGAAATGGCAGACGAGTTAAACCGTTACTTTGGATCTGTCTTCACTGAGGAAGATACACACAATCTCCCAAATGTTCTAGGGGCCGGAGAACCTAGGGTGATGGAGGAACTGAAGGAAATCCACATTAGGCAGGAAATGGTTTTGGGTAGACTGATGGGACTGAAGGCTGATAAATCCCCAGGGCCTGATGGTCTGCATCCCAGGGTACTTAAGGAGGTGGCTCTAGAAATAGTGGAAGCATTGGAGATCATTTTTCAATGTTCTAATAATTCAGGATCAGTTCCTGTGGATTGGAGGATAGCAAATGTTATCCCACTTTTTAAGAAAGGAGGGAGAGAGAAAACGGGTAATTATAGACCAGTTAGTCTGACATCAGTGGTGGGGAAGATGCTGGAGTCAATTATAAAAGACGAAATTGCTGAGCATTTGGATAGCAGTAACAGGATCATTCCGAGTCAGCATGAATTTACGAAGGGGAAATCATGCTTGACAAATCTACTAGAATTTTTTGAGGATGTACTAGGAAAATTGACAGGGGAGAGTCAGTGGATGTGGTGTACCTCGACTTTCAGAAAGCCTTCGACAAGGTCCCACATAGGAGATTAGTGGGCAAAATTAGAGCACATGGTATTGGGGGTAGGGTACTGACATGGATAGAAAATTGGTTGACAGACAGAAAGCAAAGAGTGGGGATAAATGGGTCCCTTTCGGAATGGCAGGCAGTGACCAGTGGGGTACCGCAAGGTTCGGTGCTGGGACCCCAGCTATTTACGATATACATTAATGACTTAGATGAAGGGATTAAAAGTACCATTAGCAAATTTGCAGATGATACTAAGCTGGGGGGTAGTGTGAATTGTGAGGAATATGCAATAAGGCTGCAGGGTGACTTGGACAGGTTGTGTGAGTGGGCGGATACATGGCAGATGCAGTTTAATGTAGGTAAGTGTGAGGTTATTCACTTTGGAAGTAAGAATAGAAAGGCAGATTATTATCTGAATGGTGTCAAGTTAGGAAGAGGGGATGTTCAATGAGATCTGGGTGTCCTAGTGCATCAGTCACTGAAAGGACGCATGCAGGTACAGCAGGCAGTGAAGAAAGCCAATGGAATGTTGGCCTTCATAACACGAGGAGTTGAGTATAGGAGCAAAGAGGTCCTTCTACAGTTGTACCGGGCCCTGGTGAGACCGCACCTGGAGTACTGTGTGCAGTTTTGGTCTCCAAATTTGAGGAAGGATATTCTTGCTATTGAGGGCGTGCAGCATAGGTTCACTAGGTTAATTCCCGGAATGGCGGGACTGTCGTATGTTGAAAGGCTGGAGCAATTAGGCTTGTATACACTGGAATTTAGAAGGATGAGGGGGGGATCTTATTGAAACATATAAGATAATTAGGGGATTGGACACATTAGAGGCAGGAAACATGTTCCCAATGTTGGGGGAGTCCAGAACAAGGGGCCACAGTTTAAGAATAAGGGGTAGGCCATTTAGAACGGAGATGACGAAGAACTTTTTCAGTCAGAGAGTGGTGAAGGTGTGGAATTCTCTGCCTCAGAAGGCAGTGGAGGCCAGTTCGTTGGATGCTTTCAAGAGAGAGCTTGGTTAGAGCTCTTAAAGATAGCGGAGTGAGGGGGTATGGGGAGAAGGCAGGAACGGGGTACTGATTGAGAGTGATCAGCCATGATCGCATTGAATGGCGGTGCTGGCTCGAAGGGCTGAATGGCCTACTCCTGCACCTATTGTCTATTGTCTATTGTAATTTATTATCCAGTGACTGGACATTGGCTAGTAGAATGGTAGGGAGAGAGGGTCGTAGTCCCATGTGCTTCAGTCTGACTTGTGGTCCAGCCCATCAGCCACGTTTCCAGACACAATGGAGGCCTCCCCGGTGAATTTCCAGGTACTGTTCCTGCAATCCTCCACGAGGTCGGGATTCCCCTGTGACTAGGAATTTCCTTACATTCGGCAGCTCCATTGCCGTCAGTAGAACGCATTAGCGATAAAGCGTTTAAATGCATTGGCAGCTTGCTGGTTACAGCACTGATTTGTGCTGTTTCTTTTATACAGGTAAGTTCAGGACTACTATATTGGATATCAGGGAAGACAAATACGTGCATCAGACAATGGATCATACAAATATGTGGTTCCATTACCTGGTGATAACTAAGTTATAAAGTTACAGAATCACACAGCACGGAAACAAGCTTTTCGACCTAATTAGTGTATGCCAGACAAGATCATGTAAAGCCGTTTCTCGGTCCAAACTAAACTTACATTAATCCATAGAATGCTGGAAATACTCAGCAAGTTAGGCAGCATCTGTGGTAAACAATAGATTTAATATTTCAGGAGTATGACCGTAAATAGTTACTGATGAACGATTATTGACCCGAGTAATTGACTATCTCCTTCCGTGGATACTACCTGACCTGCTGAGTATTTCTACCATCCTGTTTTCACTTGGGTTATATTTTTGGTTGTACCTGTGGATGCCTTTGGGACACATCCACTCGACTGAGCATGGCCAGGACAAAAGCAGCTGTCTTCCCGGTGCCTGACTGAGACTGAGCAATCAGATTCTGCGGGCTAGAGAGACAATTTAAACACAAGAGGTCACGTCACAAGGATGTACATCATGTAAAATATATCAAGTATCACGATATATATGAAAAAATATCAAGTAAAAATAAATTAATCTTGTAATAGATCACCTGCACATTAGAGCACAAGTTGGTGTCCTATCACATAAATGCGTATAGGTAGTTTAGATTCATTTCACAAAATGCTGGAGTAACTCAGCAGGTCAGGCAGCATCTGCTGCCTGACCCGCTGAGTTACTCCAGCATTTTGTGAAATAAATACTTTCGATTTGTACCAGCATCTGCAGTTTTTTTCTTACACGAGGTAGTTTAGATACTACTTTGGCATTGAGCTTGGTATTCTTGGTTGGACGCTTATCCTAGTGTTTTAGCACAAGTGTTTTGTGTTTTAACAGTAATAAATTAGTGTAATAAACTTACGGCTCTGCCAGCATCATGGGTAATGCTGTCTCCTGGATCTTGGAAGGTCTGTTAAATCCCATTCCATACACGCCTTGTAGAAGATCTTTTTTCCTACAAAGTAGAGAAAGAATATTTACTCAATCTTTTCTATTGTTCTCTCTCTCTCTCTCTTCAATTCAGCCTGCTGCTATATACATATGGGAATACTGTAAACAACCATTCAACTTTCCTTCCTACAAATTGCCTCTATTGTATTAGGGACTTTGTTTTGTTTTTTCATTATATTGTTTAAAAAATTTTTTTAGTGCACTTCCTTTGTTTTTGTTTATATTATCTATTGAATACTGTGTTTACGAACTAGTTATGCTGCTGCTGCTGTAAGTAACAATTTAACTGTTCTGTTTCAGAACTTATGACAATAAAACACTCTTCCTTTTTGGAAAAATTACTCCAGTCTCCTCTTTCGGTCCTCCCACTCTGCAGCCCAAACATTTGTTAGATCATTGCCCACGTTGCCAAATGCTGGCTCATCACTGAACGCTGTAAAGACAATTATTCAATTTACTTCTAACATGCTGTTTTAATGAGGTTGACTTTCACGCTTGCAGGCTGGTTTATTCAATGTACCATACAAGCCAAAACTCCCGAGGAAAAATGTGAAAATATCTTTTAAAGTCTTTCCGTGGCAGTTTTTCCCTCTGCAAAATGCAATATCTCATCATGCTGAAATTAATTTGCCAATTACATGCCTACTCTGGGAGTTTATTACACAATAAATACTCCAACGTGTCAAGCCAAATATCAGTGAGATAAAAATAAATGATGTACTGCAGCAGGAAACCTTGAATAACTTCCTCACGGCTTATCATTTTTCATTAGTGTCTCTTTTAGTTCTAGTGTTCAACCTTTACACTCAATTTAAACAGTATTGATGAGGCATCTATGGAAAGAAGCACCTCAAACCATTTGCAACATTGTACTGAACACCCGTGGGTAAGACAGAGGTTGTTGCCAATATGATTGCATAATCTTCAAAACAACATTCTGAGCCGTGATACACGAGACTGGTTTGGAGGCAAGGACAGTGCTATCCCACTCAGGAGAGAAACTGCGCTTTACAGAAATGCCTTGGATCAATTGTACTGTGACTGGGGCCATTCCAAAATAGTCCGACCAGTGCTGATTCATAAATCAGGCAATCATGAGTAACACTTTGGAAACAGGGCCAAAGTATTAACAAATCAAAAGCTGTCGCCCTGAAAGAAAAAGGTCAGCAAATCTGTTATCATTTGACAGTAAATACTATGGTGTTAATTGCACTAAAGAAATAGTACAATTTTGCCCCAGTGTTTGATTTTGCATCAAAATCATCTATTGGCTCTCTCTTGCCACCTGTGAAGAGGGAGAAAGGGATTTTATAGAACATGAATTCTTTAAGCAATGCCTGACACTTCTTGGACCTTAGCCCAAGTGATACTGATGCTATAAACAATGTCCGGTGAAGGCAACTAGGTAGCTAGGAAGCAGAGTCTATGGTGGTAACTGAAGGCTATTGTTTTCATTTTCCCAATACTTTGTTGGCAGAATTTCTGGTTTCTCCAATAATGAATATCGAACACGCAGTCTGAAATTTTAGAGTCAACGGAATGGTCGAGGTGATGGAGGTGAGTTTGAGCTGCATACTGTTGGTATGTACACAGAGGTCAAGAATAAATCCATGGAGATTCCTGGGGTAATTCGAGGAGTCTGAAGAAGAGTCCCGACCTGAATCATCAGTTTCCCATTCCCTCCACAGATGCTGCCTGACCAGCTGAGTTACTCCAGCTTTTGGGTTTTGTTCCAAGGGTAATGCTGGGTTGTGAAAATGAAGCTGGTGATTCAGTCTCCATATGTATGCACAAAATGGAATAAGTGTGCACAGTTCCACATTGCCAGAAGTGAGAATGAAGGGTTGTGAGGCCACTGTGTCACAGGCTGTGCGCAGCTCAAGATGATGGGGATGGATACTTCAAGACAGTCAAGATATATAAGAAGCAGAATATATCATGACTGCTTCAAATATGGCCCTTTGGAACGGAAACCTGCAGTTAAGTGTGAACTGTACTGCGTAACACTAAGTGATAGATACACTGAGGGATCAATGGGTGGAAGGAACCAATCCTTACTTGCTGCAGCTTTGTAAGCGCGCTAAACACAACAAAACAAATAAACAGAAAAAAAATAGCAGTTATTCCAGGTAAACCACACCATGATAGTGCAAGCTATGTCAAAATCACAAATGACATTAACAGTATTTTTGCCTCGGTTGTGTGGATACAAAAGTGGAGGGATTCAAACGAGATATTCCAGATATGGATTTGGAAGACAATAAAATGTTCTCTCTCTCCTGCAGCCCCTCTCTCTCCATCCCTCCCCCACCCAAGTCGCACCAGGTTCCAGTTCTAGCAAACAGCTAACAATGGCCTGTTTTCTTTACCATTGTTACTTTTTTGCATATCTTTCACTTATTTGTTCTATATCTCTCTACATCACTGTCTGTATCTCTCGTTTCCTTTTCCCCAGACTGGTCTGAAGAAGGGCCTTGACCCGAAACATTACCCATTCCTTCTCTCCAGAGATGCTGCCAGTCCCGCTGAGTTACTCCAGCATTTTGTGTCTATCTTAGATGTTCAAAGACCTTGGAGGAAAAACAGTGGACTTAGTGAGACACCGTGCAGTTTGCACTTACCTGCAGGCTTCTTTGCAAAGGGCAAATAATACAGGCAAAGTGCAAATACTGCTCAACGATGATATATCCTGCTTCTTATTTTTACATCAGATTCCACTTGCCTTGCAATGGCTACTCTTTCTCTGCACGGGTTATATTCCGTAGAGTGACCCTCCCCACGTTAATCCCAATATTACTGGAAAGTACTTCCCACTGGCAAATACGTTGCAATAAAGTAGGGATTAAAATTCTTGACTTTTGTCATTTTTTTAAAGATAGAGCCCTTGCACCAAGCTGGAACTATTCAGATGCGTATTAGTGAAGACAAATATAATTTTGTGGTTCGAGGAGCAAATTACATTGGTTCTATTAAGCTATTCTTTAGAGTTCTTCCTCTCCCTCATGGAGTGCATCTATCCTTATGAATGGCAGATAACAATGTCTTCAATGGCATTAAATTGTGTAAAGAAGAAATAATTCTTAATTTGGATTAAATGTGACAAAGTATGGGTCTCTGGAGCTCAAATCAACAATTCATAATTTCACCTTGAAGGAGCAGGGTGAAAAAAATCTTGACTTTTTGCCTAAAGGTGATAGAAAATGGTTCAATACAGCACAGTAACAGGCTCATCAGCCCACAGTGTCCGTACCGAGCATAATGCCAAGTTAAACTAATCTCTGCCTGCACATGATCCACATCTCTCCATTCCCTGCATATCCATGCGTCTATCTATAAGCCTCATAAAAATGCCACTATTGCACCTGCCTCCACCACCATCCCCGGCAGCATGTTCCAGGCACCCACCACTCTCTGTATGAAAAAAAACTTGCCCCACACATCTCCTTTAAACTTTGCTCACTCACCTTAATCCTGTGCCCGATAGTCTTTGACATTTCCAATGCCACTCATAATTTTAAAAACTGCTATCAAGTCTCCCCTCAGCTTTGATATTCCAAAGAAAACAATTTCAAGTTTGTACAACCTCTCCTATAGCTAATACACTCTAATCCAGGCAGCATTCTAGTAAACCTCTTCTGCACCCTCTCTAAAGCATTGGTGATTTTATGAGGAAGCGTTTTGGAAAAAGGTACATAAACTGTTCATTACATTAGTACCGTAACACTAGAACTATTTGTATAACAGCAATTTGCTGATTTAAATAAAAACAACTGAACTCTTTCTGCCAAACCATCAATTAAGCTGAAGTTAAATCAGTGTATGAAGTTTACTGATGCGTGATGAATTATTTCCGCAGGCATCTCTAGGAGACACAATAAATCGGCACTTGCTACACTGAACTGAAGGGCTCGATCAAATATGTGTTTTGGGCAGTTGATTTTGACGACAGAACAGGCCGGCATGGTGGCGTAGCTTTAGAGCTACTGCCTTACAGCGCCAGAGACCCGGGTTTGGTCCTGACTACGAGTGCTTGTCTGTATGGAGTTTGTACATTCTCCCCGTGACCTGCGTGGGTTATCTCCGAGATCATCGGTTTCCTCCCACGCTCTAAGGACATGCAGCTTTGTAGGTTAACTGGCTCGGTATAAACGTCAATAGTCAATTTATTTGTCACATACACATAAATGTGCAGTGAAATGAAAAATTACCCGCAGTTCAACAATAAGACCAGTAAAAATAAGCAATAAAAATGCAATAACATATACAATCATAAACCAACACCAAACAAAAGAAACATCCATCACAGTGAGTCTCCTCCAGTCACCTCCTCACTGTGATGGAAGGCCAGAATGTCTTTTCTCTTCCCCTGCCGTCTTCTCCCGCGGTCAGGCTGTTGGAGTTGCCACATCGGGGCGGTCGGGGCTCCCGACATTGAAGCGCTGCGCCGGGCGGTGAAAGGTCCGCGGCGGGCCGACCCAAGCCCCACGATTCGGTGCGGGCGAAGTCGCTGTCGCTGCCGGAGCTCCCGATGTCGGCCCCCACCCAGGGGCCTGCGGGCTACCGACGTCCACGCGGCCCGCGCCGAAGCCTCTGGAGACGAGTGGCAGCCGCTCCCGCAGCATCCGAAGGCAGCCAGCGCTGCAGGTGGTGAGTCTGCGAACCAGAGCCCGGGTGGTCCCAGCCGGAGCCCGCCAACTCCAGGTGCATGGCCGGTGGTAGGCCGCAGCGGGAACGGAGACACGGCACAGAAACAAAGGTCGCGTCTCTGTTTGGGAGAGACAATGTTACAGTTCCCACCTCCCCCCCCCCCCACATAACACACAACCGCAAACACTACATCATATCTAAACTACAATTAAGACAAAAACAACAAAAAACACAAAAGACAAACGGACTGCAGGCAAGCTGCAGCTGCGAGGGCAGTGCTGGCTCCTCCAATTGTAAATTGTCCCTAGTGTATGTAGGATAGTGTTAGTGTGCGGGGATCACTGGTCGGCACGGATGGACCTGTTTCTGCGCTCTATCTCCAAACTAAGCTAAACTAAAACTGCCAACCAAAAGCATCACAAATAAAGGGAAAAACTTACAAATGCAGCTCTTCGAAGGACTTCACTGAGTAGAGAGGGGAGCTTGGATCTCTTTGCAGCACTTCAACCTGGTGTGAAGATTGAACCAGGTTACTGCGGATGAGCTTATTCAACAGGGACTGTGCAGCCTTGTCCTCTGCAGAAACACGTTACACTCAGCATCACATAGGAAACGGAGTAAAATCACTGCAATACTTCATTCATAACAAACACCACATTAAAATCTAAGCATAATGAAAATAATGATTATATGTATGATGTTTCGAAGGTATTTATTTCACAAAATGCTGGAGTAACTCAGCAGGTTAGGCAGCATCTCAGGAGAGAAGGAATGGGTGACGTTTCGGGTCGAGACCCTTCTTCAGACTGATGTCAGGGGGGCGGGACAAAGGAAGGATATAGGTGGAGACAGGAAGAAAGAGGGAGATCTGGGAAGGAGGAGGGGAAGAGAGGGACAGAGGAACTATCTAAAGTTGGAGAAGTCGATGTTCATACGTTAAGGGTCTCGACCCGAAACGTCACCCATTCCTTCTCTCCTGAGATGCTGCCTGACCTGCTGAGTTACTCCAGCATTTTGTGAAATAAATACCTTCGATTTGTACCAGCATCTGCAGTTATTTTCTTACACATACATGATGCTTCTCTCAACATTCAGTAATAGATGTGTAGTGGCACAGTTGGTGGAGCTGCTGCCTCACAGCACCAGAGGCCCAGGTTAGATGCTGACCTCGGATGCTGCCTGTGTGATGTTTGCATGTTCATCCTGTGAATGTGTAAATGCTGTCTGGGTGCTCGGATTTCTTCACGCATCCCAAGGGTGTGTGGGTTCGTTGGTTACCTGTCCCGTGTTTGCCTCCAGTGTGTGTAGGGAGTGGACGCAAAATTGGGATTACAGAGAACTAGTGTGAATGGGTGACCGGTGGTCAGTGTGGACTCGCTGGATCAAAGAGCCTTGCCATATATTTCAATCAAAAATGTTGCCAGAGTGTCTCAGTGATGACCAAGATAAATCGTGAACACAACAGCATCTCTTTTTGCTCGTCTCTCACAACTTGTGGATTAAACATAAGTAATACTTTCAATGGTTTACACTTTAAAATCAAGTTTAAAAATACCTCTGTCATCTTCATCCGGCTTGGCTTCTGCATTATCACCACTTTTGTCTGGTTTATTGGTTTTTTCCACTTTATCCGAAGGATCTTGTTTTGCATTTGCTGAAAGAGAATACATTAAAATTAAGGCAAAAATCTTCACAGCTAACTAAAGTAATTAATTCATTATCATTGCTCCACAATGATTCTGACAATATTATATCAGAGCAGAGATTCCCAATGCAGTGGTCATCAAACACTTCTGGTGGTTCCATCGCAGGAAGGATGTGGAGGCTTTGGGGAGGGCGAGTAGATGTTTAGCAGAACCTGCCTGGATATGAGCATTTTACTGAGAAGGAAGAGTTGGACAAGCTTGCATTGTTTTCTTTGGAGCGTCAGAGGTTGAGGGGAAACTTGAAAATTATGAGATGTACAGATAAGGTGGTCAGTCAGAGTCTTTTTCTCCACGGTGGAAATGTCAAAGTCTAAAGGACATAACTTTAAAGTCAGACAGGGAAAGGAGATGTCCGGGGCAATATTTGCACACCGAGTGATGGTTGTTTGGAAGACGCTGCCAGGTGTGGTGGTGGATGCAAGATACTATAGTGGCATTTAAGAGGCTTTAGATAGTCATGTGGATATGCAGGTAATGGAGGGGTATGGATCATGTGCAAGCAAAGAGATTAGTTTTTCTTGACATTTTGTTCAGCGTGACATTCTGTAGGCTGAAGGTCCTTTTGCTCTGCTGTACTGAACTGTACTGTGCCGTTCGTTTACGGTTCTAAGGACAAGAGGGTGATGAGGCTTTTATATTATATTATATTATATTATATTATATATTATTAGGTAATTATTTTATACTATTAGGTAATTTGATAAATGTCCACAATAAAAGGAAAAGTAAATAAAAATAAGCAGCATGCTTGTTGGCATAGTCATAAGGATGCCAGAAGCTCCAGGCATCCCCAATTCTCAAACAAAGGAGGCCCCTGATATCAGATTGATAGACAATGGGGAAGTATATATTTTATCAAATTATGTTTTTATTAAAAAGGGTTGAGAATCACTGCATTGGAGGTTTGCTATTCAACAACTATTATGCGCCAAACTATCACAGAAAATTGCGATGTTCCTGGATTTTAAAATTTTGCTGGCAACCTTTTTTGTTTAAAAAGCATGAGGTTTGTATGAGAAATTTGTAATTACAGGTTAAACTATATTTTCTTTTGAGTATATCCATGTTGCATATAAAGCATTCAACCTATTTATCACTCTTCCCTCTATTTTCACCCAGTTCCACATTTCGTACATTGCCTCAAGTCTCATTTGGTCCCACGCCCAAGTGTGACCACTTCATTGTCCCTTCCTTTATCTCAATCTCTCCGCAGTCTAACTCACTCCTTTCAGCTATAACCACTGCCTAATTCTATTCCTAGTGAAGCCTTTCCTTCACCTCTCTTCCTGGCTTCACAAACCATCACAGTCTCTATTTTGATGTTGAATCTGGTTCTCTAACTGCATCACTCCATTCTGAATGCTGTAAACTCTTGTCCGTAAATCATTCTCCCCAATGTTCACAAGTATCATATAAATAAATGTAAGTTAAGTTGAGCAAAAAAAAGAAAATTTAAAAACCCCCCACAGATGGTAAGAATTTGAAACAAAAGCAGAAAACGTTGGGAATACTCAGAAGGTCACTCAGCATCTGTGGAAAGAAAAATGCATACTTGGCCAATAAACTTATTTATTCATAAACAGCCAATGTTTCAGTTCTGATCAAGGGTGACAGACCTGAAACGTTCATTTGCTTCTCTTCGCTTAGATGCTACCTGAGCTTTGTGTCGTCTTTCATGAAACCATGTTGACGGTTCAATTATATTAAGTATCTCTAAATGACTAGTTATTTCTTCCTTGATTGTAAATTGTAAACCGACATCTGCAGTCCATCCTTTCTGTAGTTAACTATGCTTGCATTGGAAAAATTGGCTGTGATAAACTTTGGTGAAATATAAACTCGCTAAATTATTTCCATTCTTCAAACGTTGAAACAAACACAAAACAATGCTAAAATGATTGTAATATTTAGAATTGTACTGGACTTGACAGTGTTTAGAACGTCTAGGCTCAGCATCCTCCTGCTGGCTCTGAGTGCCCACAATATATTAAAAGAGCCAAGGATGGATTCTCACCTTCCTTCGGTTCAGCATTCGAAGGTTCCTCTTTCAGTTTCAGGTTACCGAGCTGCAATAAAAGAAAGCACGTTGCTTAGTAAAGAAGAGAGCGAGCATTCTGGAGGTGTAATGACAGCTATTTGGGAAAAAAGAAAGACTATCATGATCAGTCTTTAGACTTTTCGACTTTGGAGATACAGTGTGGAAACAGGGCTTTCTGCCCACCGAGGCCACCCCACCAACGGTCACACCATACACCAACACTACCCTACACAATAGGGGCAATTTACAATTTTATCAAAGCCAATTAACCTACAAACCTGTACGTCTTTGGAGCGTGGGAGGAAACCGGATCACCTGGAGGAACCCCACGCGGTCACAGTGAGAATGTACAAACTCAGTAAAGGCAGCATCTGCAGTCAGGATCAAAAGCACGTCGCTGGTGCTGTAAGGCAGCAACTCTATCACTGCGCCACTGTCTCGCACCAACCTTTGGCAACACCTGTTTGCAATCCATTCATGGCCACATGTTGAAACTACCACCACAGAATAATCGCCTCTTGACCCTCCATCTCATCAAGTTTCTGATTAGGTCTTTAGTATCTTCACCCCCACTTTCTCTACTGAATGTGCTTCCATCAAGCCTGTTGGGCTGGTGGTTGCACGGGTGGAACAAGAAAACTTGACAGGTTTATGGAGGAATCAAAAGAAGATTTAGTGGGAAAAAAAATCAGACAGTAATATTGGGACAAAGGAGACTTCACAATTTTTAAATTCAATCAAAAATGCATTAACTTTTTTAGCAGCAGACACAAAGCAGCAAACACATTAAATAGCAGCAGACAAGTTAAAAATTGAGGCAAAATTGTTAAATTACTATTTCAGTAAGTCAGAATCCCACACAAATGAGGAACCTTAAATTTGTGAACCTTAACATAAGCTGAAGAATTTAAATTTAGTTAATTGTGGAATTGATAAAGAAATACAGCATGGAAACAAGCTCTTTGACCCTCTGAGTACACAGTGACCGTCAACCACCCATTTACAATAATCCTACTCTAATCTAATCCAATTTTATTCTCTCCATATTGTTATCATGTAATATAATGTTCATAACAGTGACGGTGAGCTCAAAACTATCCATTTGCTGCAAGAATCTGGTGCACTAATGCCATATATGCAAAAATTCTGCCATCCATTGCCACCTTGCCCTCCGAGCAATCCCAGATTAATCACCCCCTTCTCAAATGCCACTTGGTTCCATTAGCAACAATATTAGTTCTTGTCAACAATACTAGTTCCACCAAAAAAATCTTTACTTTAAAATATTCTGTCAAACTAATCTCATAGTAAATGGAAAATGGCTTAAAACTTGAATCTATAATAGGTTTTGAATGAATATTTATTTGAATGTATTTCATTAGCTTTTGTAATACGTCTAAAGTGTAGTTAATTATGCATCTAGGAAAATATGGTAGCCAATATGTTCACAGCCACGAAGTGCAGGAGTAACTTAGCAGGTCAGGCAGCATCTCTGGAGGACATAAAGTGCAGGAGTAACTCAGCGGGTCAGGCAGCATCTCTGGAGGACATGGATACATGTTTTAGGTTGGGACCCTCCCTCAGACTGACTCCTCAAAGTGCTGGAGTAACTCAGTGTCAGACGGCATCTCTGGAGGACCCCTCTTCAGCCTCAAGAAGGGCCCCGACCTGAATCGGTGGCTGTATGTCCTCCAGAGATGCTGTCTGACCCGCCGAGTTACTCCAGCACTTTGCATTCTATGCAAGGCTCCAGCATCTGCAGTTTCTTGTGTCTCCAAATCTGAAGAAGTCTGAGGAAGTGTCTCCTTCGCTTTGTTTTTTAATTTATTGAACTTTTTTGTTTGAGGATTCAGTCTGAAGAGGGGTTCTGGCCCGAAATGTCACCTATCCATTTTCTCCAGCTGTTGCCTGACCCACTGAGTTACTCCAGCATTTTGTATCTTTGGTACAAAACCAGCACCTGCAGTTCCTTTTCATTACAAAGTGTCTCCTTCAGACTGAAGTAGGGTCCCAACCCAAAACATTACTTATCCATTTCCTTTAGTGATGATCTTTGACCCATTGAGATACTGCAGCATTTTGTGTTCTATACAAAATTCCAGCATCTGCAGTTCCTTGTGTCTCCAACTATCATTACAAGAGCTTTGAGGAAAGAAAACTGCAGATGCTGGTTTAAATCGAAGGTAGACACAAAATGCTGGAGTAACTCAGCGGTCACGTTTCGGGTTGAGACCCTTCTTCAGACTACAAGAGCTTCTGACCCTTCCAACCAATTTAGTCTCCCACAGTCCTATTCAAACACATTCTTGCAGCATATTATCCACTCGCACTAACTACAAAGCAAATGAACTCCTCTTTAGCAAACCAGACTGCCTGGTCATCACATTGTTGTTCCACCATTGGCCTTGTGCCTGTTTGCTCGCAGCCAAATCAAGGCACTGATTTTCCCATTCCTTATTCCCCGTTCTTAAATAATGTCATGGCTTTCAGCTACATCGAACAGCACAGGGTAAATCCTTCAACCAAGATGTTATAAATGACAATCTGGCCACCTTTAGCCCATTTCCCATTAAACGTTTCCTATCCAAATGTCTTTTAAATGTTGTTATAGGACCTGCTTCAACTACCTCCTCTTGCAGCTCACTCTATATGCCCACTACCCTCTGTGTGGAAAACATTGTCCATCAGGTTCCTATTAAATCTTTCTCCTCACACCTAAAACCCGTGTCTTCTGATGTTTGATTCCCCTACCCTGGGTAAAGACCACCACTCAGCCACCTGTGCTCCAAGTCCTAGCCAGCCCAAACTCTCCCAATAGCCAGGCCCTCAAGCCCTGGCAGCATCTTTGTAAATCTGCTCTGCACTCTTTCCTGCTTCATAACATCCTTCTTCTAGCAGGATGACCAAAACCGAACACAATACTCCAAATGTGGCTTCATCAATGTCTTGTAACATGACATGCCAACTTCTATATTCAATATTGTGACTAATGATGGCCAATGTATCCAAAGCCTTCTGAACCATCCTATCTACCTGTGACTCCACTTTCAGGGAACTATGAACTTGGACAAGTACATGAATAGGAAAGGTTTAGGGGGATATGAGCCTAAGGCAGGCATGTGGGTGAGCGCAGATGGGGCACCTTGGTTGGCATGGGAAAGTTGGACCGCAGGGCCTATTTCCATGCCGTATAACTCTATTGTTTGTGAGTGGGTACATTCAGAGGCACTCCAGTGTATATAAGTCCTTTATTAGCAGATCATTGGCAGTACAGATGCTGGCTACCGTTACCTCCAGCTCTCAGGATAGTCTCCTAACACCAGGATAACGCAGTACAAAACCTGGCCTGGATTATGGACCGGATGCACAACTGTAAAACCAGACATGGATCTACATCCCCCTTCTTAAACATAAGCCCCCAAACTAGATAGGAGTATATAAAGCCACTACAATATGAAAAGAAACTACAGCCGACCGACATCATAATATAAGGGATGAAAACAGCAACTACGACAAACGCTAAGCAGAGGAGGATACAAATTGAGTAAGATAAATGAAAGGGAACGGTAAGGACTGTAATTAATCAGAGTCCATAATAAGTGTCTAGCCACAGTCTTGGTACTTGGGATTGGGCTTACAGACCCGTCCTGCACGAGTACGATACAGGTCCTCCGCCGTACCCATTGTAGGTGGCAGCACCGTAGGTGGTGGTTCAAATGGCACTGGTCTCGCAACTGCCTTTTGCACAGGAGACTGCACCGGTGACGTCACGGGTGACTGTGTAGGCGATTTTATGGCTGATTCCATCACCAGCGACTCCTTTGTTGGTATAAAGACTAGCTTGCGGTCTGCCGACGCCTAGCCTCCATCAGTCTGTAACCTGCCATCTCCGACCTCCGTGTAGCCATGCGGACGCGGCTGAGATGGCAACGGCTCATTCACCGGTAGAAGGTGTTTTCTGTTCCGCCGTTAGGTTCCTCCTTCCGATTGGACAAGATAGGACCGTGGCTCCTGGCAGGTCCCACTAACTACGCCCAGACGATCATGACCCTTCTGGGTCTGCAGACGGACCATCTGACCCTCCGACAGAGGCTGGAGAGGACGGCTAGACCTGTCGTAATACGCCGTCTGGATCTGCCGTTTATGTTGCAGCTGAGCGTGAACAGATTGGGGCTCGTGAACACGGGGCTGCAGCAGGTGTCTTGCAACAGGAAGGGTGGTACGAGTTTGTCTGGACATCAAACGTTGGGCCGGTGAACCCAACACTGGGTCACGTGAAACGTTACGGAGATTGAGGAGGTCCAGGAATACATTGGACCCGGCTCTTCTGGATGCGCGGCCTGGAACGTGGCAACTTCAACAGCCTGACCGCGGAAGACGGCAGGGGAAGAGAAAAGGCATTCTGGCCTTCCATCACAGTAAGAAAGTGACTGGAGGAGACTCACTGTGATGGATGTTTCTTTTTTTTGTTTTGTGTTGGTTTGTGGTTGTGTGTGTAATTGCTTATTTTATTGCTCTTATTGTTGGACTGTGGGTGACGAAATCTCGTCCAAAAGACTTGTTTTTTTTGGATGACAATAAAGGTAATTCTGATTCTGATTCTGATCTCTCCATGACCTATTTGGCATTACGGACAGCCCTCTCAGCTAGCCCGTTCGACTGTGGATACTCCGGGCTGCTGGTGATGTGTTTAAAATCCCCGCTCATAGCAAAGTCCTTGAAACACTGACTGGTAAATTGACTGGCATTATCCGACATGAGGGTGTGAGGAGACCCATGGAACGAGAAATGTCTTGCCAGTTTTTGAATTATCGCCGCTGAGGAAATTGTGCGGAGCAAATCGATCTCAAACACCCGGAATAGGAATCCATCAGGACCAGATATTGATTGCCACGCCACTCAAAAATGTCAGTGGCCACAGAGGACCAGGGTAAATCAGGAACCGGGTGCAGCAAAAGCGGGTCCCTTTGTTGATGTGGGGCCAACTGTTACACACTGCACATGATTGCACCCTCTGGTGCACGTAGTCAGACATAGCAGACCAGAAAAACATACTTTTCACTCGCTGAATCGTTGCCTCAGCGACAGGGTGGCCCCTATGTATTGCGTCGAAGTGCTGCTGCCGTAGTGAGGCAGGGATCACCACTTTGTGGCCTTTCATAATGACCCCGTTCTCGATAATCAGCTCATCTCTAACGGGGAAGTACGGCTGTACAGAGTGGTAACATATGCAACTTGCCCGGCCAACCGTGTGGAATGACGGACACGAGCGACTGCAAAGTGTCGTCCTCCGCCGTGTGTGCCACTAACATGTCCAGACAAGACGAGGGGAGATGATTGACCATCATTACGTCAAAACAATCCTTCTCGGCAGCATGCTCGTTATAGGTCTTCCTGGGCGCACGGGACAGGGTGTCAGTCTCACCGGGGCAGCATGGAGTGGTTTGTTCCTTATGGAAATCAGTGATTGGTGATCAGTCTCCACAATGGCAGTCTTGCTGAAAATGTAGTCATTGAACTTTTCACACATGAAGACAATGCCAACAGTTCTTTCTCGATTTGTGCGTGGCGTGTCTCCGCGTCCGTCATGGTCCTTGAGGCATAAGCAATGGGCTGGCCATCCGTGTGTATTGAGGTGAACTCCATCCACCATCCACCAAGCGCAGGCTCGGCGATCGCTTCGCTCAACACCTGCACTCGGTCCGCGTTGACCAAACTGGTCTCCCGGTGGCCGAGCACTTCAACTCCCCCTCCCATTCCCAGTCTGACCTTTCTGTCATGGGCCTCCTCCAGTGCCATAGTGAGGCCCACCGGAAATTGGAGGAACAGCACCTCATATTTCGCCTGGGCAGCTTGCAGCCCAGTGGTATGAACGTCGACTTCTCCAACTTTAGATAGTTCCTCTGTCCCTCTCTTCCCCTCCCCCTTCCCAGATCTCCCTCTATCTTCCTGTCTCCACCTGTGTCCTTCCTTTGTCCCGCCCCCCTGACATCAGTCTGAAGGGTCTTGACCCGAAACGTCACCCATTCCTTCTCTCCCGAGATGCTGCCTGACCTGCTGAGTTACTCCAGCATTTTGTGAATAAATACCTTCGATTTGTACCAGCATCTGCAGTTATTTTCTTATATATATCCATCCACTGAAGGCATACTCTCTGGAAAGTTTACAGAATCACTATCAGATAAGTCGTGTGAAGGCTCCGCTCCGGGTGTATCAAATGTACAGCTTGTTTTGTCTCAATCGTATTGGACCTTCTGCAGCATTTCCAGAAATGATTTCTTCGTTTGCAACCATGACAAATCTGTCCAAAAGACCGGGCAGTTCTCCCGTTTGGCTATATGAGAGTAACCACAATTAGTGCAATCGTTAACAAATCTTATGCCAGACCTGCCAGGCTGGGCTTGTGTCACTTTGAACGGTCGACGTTCCTTTCTGATATACGGTCCTGTCGAGTCAATGCGGAAAACAGGCCGAGGCACGGCACTCAACGTTTTTGCGTGGACATCTGTCAATTCATAAATCCGACAAGTGCTGATCGCTTTAGCTAGAGTCAGATCGCAATCACGAAGAAGGTCCCTTCTCAATTTGTCATTAGTGATACCACACACCAGCCTGTCTCTAGTGGGTTCATCAGAGGTCACCAAATCTGCAACTCGACGCGGCGTGTTTCAAAGAGTTTATATAGGCTACAACCGGCTCACCCGGTTTCTGGGCACATGCAAAGAATTTGTGCCGTTCCATGATTAGGTTAGTCTGTGGATCACACAGCTGCCGAAATGTATTCTTAAGGCACACAGGGTCATGAATCGTCTGGGCAGGTGTGGTAACTGCACCAGCCGCATCCAGCACAGCCTCAGCATAAACAAACAGTTTCGCCCGACGGATTGCTTCCAAACCTGCTAGATTGAGGAGAATGGATGCTTGGACGCGGGGAGTCTTGTCGTGGTGTGCAGCAGCCATGAATACATCGTAATCCTCCTCAAAGGTGCGCCAACGTTCACCGATATTGCCATCGAAGACAAGTGGATCAGGCTTCCGAAAAGATTCAGCCATGGTTAGAGACGTCAAAAGTCTTGAGGAAACAAATGGTGGTGACTCAAAAAGCTAAATTACGGCCACTTCTGACACCATGTTTGTGAGTGGGTACATTCAGAGGCACTCCGTCGTATATAAGTCCTTTATTAGCAGATCATTGGCAGTACAGATGCTGGCTACCGTTACCTCCAGCCCTCAGGATAGTCTCCTAACAAACACCAGGATAACGCAGTACAAAACCCGGCCTGGATTATGGACCGGATGCACAACAGTAAAACCAGACATGGACCTCACAATTATCTGCATTAAACTCTCTGAGCTGACCAAGATCCTACTGTGATATTTGAAAACCATCTTCACTTTCTATACCACCAACTTAAGTGACATCAGCACTTTACGTGTCGAAGGGGAGCATTAGAGTAGAGGCAAATGCTGAAGTAACTCAGTGGGACAGGCAGCATCTCTGGAGAGAAGGAATGGGTGATATTTCGGGACCCGAAACGTCACCCATTCCTTCTCTCCGGAGATGCTGCCTATCGCCGAGTTACTCTAGCATTTTGCGTCTATCTTCGGTTTAAACCAGCATCTGCAGTTCCTTCCTACACATTAGAGTAGAGGCTACAGGATGAACTTGAAAACACTGCACAATTCACCTGATCCAGTGTAATAAATAGCAGTGAAGCAAGACATCATGAAGGAATACAATGTCCTTAGCGCAGAAAATGACACTGCTGGGTATGATGCTTTGCACTCCAAGCAGTGTTGCACGTACATACGGTGAATGCACAGTCTCTTTCCCACAGTTGGGGAATCTAGAGGGCATAAGGTAACAGGGGAAAGATTTAACAGGAACCTGAGGGGTAACTATTTCACTCAGAGGGTGGTGAGTACATGGGATGAGCTGCCAGAGGAAGTAATTGATGCAAGTACAATAATATTTAAAAAACATTTGGACAGGTACATGGATAGGAGAGATTTATCGGGATATGGGCCAAACACAGGCAAATGGAACTTGCTTATAAGGGGCATGGATGAGTTGGTCCAAAGGGCTTATTTTCGTGCTGTATGACTCTATGACTGGTGATATATGGGGCTCGAAATCCACGATAGCCAATGCAGGACACGAGTAAATATATCAGGAGAGACTTAACTTTATAGAATTGATGAGCAAAACGACAGATGCTAGAAATCTGAAACAAAACCAGAAAATGCTGGACATACTTAGCAGGTTGAACAGCATCTGTGGAATGGAAAACAGAGCTTATTTTTGAAAGGGTTAGCTGGAACATTGACTCTGTTTCTCATTCCACAGATACAGCCTGATCAACTGTGTGTTTCCAATATTTTCTATTTCTATTTTCAAAACCAATGCCTGAGAATGAAAAGGAACTTTTTAATTGTGTCTGAGGGAGAATCCAGATCCCACCTCAGCAGTGCAGGAAACTGGATTTGGGTCAGAAACTGGAAATAAAACCGGGCCATGTTGTGAACTTGGGCCGCATGCGGACATCGACGAGGCACTATCGGCCCTACACGATGTGTTGTGTCGACACCAAAATAAAAGCCCCGATGCGGCTATGGTGGTGGCTGGAGATTTTAATAGGGCAAACCTCAAAAAGGTCGTGCCCAACTTCTACCAACACATCAGGGGGGATAGAACTTTGGACCACTGCTACACGCCATTCAGGAAGGGCTACAAGGCTGATTCTCTCCCTCCTTTTGGAAAATCTGACCACGCTGCCATTTTCCTGCTGCCGGAGTATAAACAACGGATAGTACCGGAAACGACAGTGACGAGGGACGTAAAGCAGTGGTCTGACCATTCAGAGGCCATGCTGCAAGATGCACTGAGCGAAGTCGATTGGAATATGTTCCAAGCAAGTTCCGGAGACGTGAGTGAGTTTGCGGAAGCGGTTACGGACTTCATTGCAACAATAGCCGATAACATCGTTCCCACAGTAAGGGTTAGTATCTTTCCTAATCAAAAGCCCTGGGTGGACAGGTCTATCCGTGTTGCCTTGAATGCTCGCACCGCTGCTTACAACTCCGGCCTGGCATCCGGCAATATGGACGACTACAAGGTAGAGTCCTACCGACTGCGAAGGGTGGTGAAGGACGCAAAAAGGAGGTACAGGGACAGGATGGAGTCGCAGATGGAGCAGCAGGACACCAGGTGCCTTTGGCAGGGGCTACGGACAATAACTAGCTACCGGTCCAGCCCCCCCCCCCCTCCCTCAACCGGAAGAGCCGGCTCCTCCTTAGCTGATGACCTGAACTCTTTTTACGCATGGTTCAAGACGGGTAACATCACCCCTAGCTCGCCGTCTAAAAACAACACCGACAGGGCGCTGGCTAGCGAGGCTGAAGAAGGATCCACTGCCGGGGATGTGAGGAGGGCTCCGACACATTCTCGGTGTCCGAACACGACGTAGGGAGGGCTCTGACGCCTTTGAACACGAGGAAAGCTGGAGGCCCAGATGGTATAGCTGGGCGCGTGCTAAAGTCTTGTGCTACTCAGCTTGCTCCAGTGCTCACCACAATATTTAACCTCTCCTTGGCCAAGTCCGTGGTCCCTGCATGCTTCAAAAGATCCATTATTGTACCGGTGCCAAAGAATGCCTCTCCAGCTTGTTTGAACGACTACCGACTGGTGGCCCTCACCTCGGTTGTCATGAAATGCTTCGAGAGGCTAATCAAGAACCACATCTGTGCCCTCCTTCTTCGCAACATGGACCCACTACAGTTCGCATACGGTCCGAACAGATCCAGGGATGATGCGGTCTCCCAGGTTCTGCATACCGCTCTCTCTCTCATCTGGACAGCCAGAAGGGGGGCTATGTGAGGATGCTGTTCATTGACTTTAGTTCAGCTTTCAATACCATAGTCCCCACCAGACTTGCTGAGAAGCTGCTGGAACTCAGGCTTAACACTCCTCTGTGTGCCTGGGCCCTGGACTTTCTCACCGCCAGGCCCCAAGTGGTCAGGATGGGGGAACACACATCTAGCTCCCTCACCCTGAACACAGGATCCCCCCAGGGTTGTGTCCTTAGCCCCCTACTGTACTCCCTGTACACACATGACTGTGGGGCCAGGTTCAGCTCAAACTCCATCATCAAGTTTGCCGATGACACTGTGGTGGTGGGCCGGATCTCCGACAACAATGATAAGGCCTACCAGAGGTAGGAGGTGGCTGGTCTGGCACTCTGGTGTCGGGACAATAGCCTCCTCTTGAATGCCAAAAAAACTAAGGAGCTGATTGTGGACTTTAGAAGGGCTCAACATCCAAGGACGTACACGCCACTGGAAATAAATGGGTCTACTGTGGATAGGGTGAGCAGCTTTAAATACCTGGGAGTCCACATCAAAGAGGATCTGACATGGACAACACACATTGTCGCACTGGTGTGTAAGGCAAAGCAGCGCCTTTACCACCTCAGACAGCTGAGGAAATTCAGAGTGTCTCTGAGGATCCTTCAATGCTTCTACTTTGGGGCTGTAGAGAGCATCCCGTCCTGCAACATCACAGTCTGGTTTGGGAACAGCTCTGCCCAGGACAGGAAGGCCCTGCAGAGAGTTCGGCTGAACGCACCATGGGAACTACACTCGCCCCCCTGCAGGACCTATACATCAGGAGGTGCAGATCAAGAGCAAACAAGATTATGAGGGACCCCTACCACCCCAGCAACAGACTGTTCCAGCTGCTACGGTCAGGCAAACGCCTCCGCTGTTGTGCTGTGAAAACGGGAGGATGAGACGGAGTTTCTTCCCACAGGCCATCAGGACTGTTAACTATTATATCTCCAGGGACTAAATGTTCTTTTCTGTATTCATTTTAATTTATATGCTGTAATTGTAACTTTTTTTTGCACAATCCGAAGGTATTGCCACTTTCATTTCACTGCACATCGTGTATGTGTATGTGACAAATAAACTGGACTTGACTTGAACTTGTTCCTTTGGGTTTGGGGACAGGCGGAGTCAATCAGTCAACATCATCACTACCACACCTTTTCTTGCCTATCCCTATTTCCCTTCCCTCCACCCGTTCCTCACACTCCTCCTCTACCTGCTTATCTAAGATTTATCCCAGCTTATGTACAGTGATACTTGTACTAAACTGTATGCAAAAATGATTTTCACAGTTCCTCGGTACATGTGACAAATAAAGTGCCATTCAATTCTCTTCTCCACCCTCTTTTCTTGTTGTGCCCTTTCCTCTTCCTCCCAAATCTTTCCTCCACCCTTCCCTCTGCCCCAACCTTTCCCCCACCCCTTTTCCGCGACTTCTTCCCCATACCTCCCTTTCCCTTACTCCATCACTCCCCTCCACTTATCCCCCCATCACCCTCCATTCTCTCCCCCCTCCCATCTCCCTCCATTCTCTCCCCCCACCCATCTCCCTCCATTCTCCCCCCCACCCATCTCCCTCCATTCTCTCCCCCACCCATCTCCCTCCATTCTCTCCCCCACCCATCTCCCTCCATTCTCTCCCCCACCCATCATTCTCTCCCCCCACCCATCTCCCTCCATTCTCCCCCCCACCCATCTCCCTCCATTCTCTCCCCCCACCCATCTCCCTCCATTCTCTCCCCCACCCATCTCCCTCCATTCTCTCCCCCCCCATCTCCCTCCATTCTCCCCCCCACCCATCTCCCTCCATTCTCTCCCCCACCCATCTCCCTCCATTCTCTCCCCACCCATCATTCTCTCCCCACCCATCTCCCTCCATTCTCTCCCCCACCCATCTCCCCCATTCTCCCCCCCACCCATCTCCCTCCATTCTCCCCCCACCCATCATTCTCTCCCCCACCCATCTCCCTCCATTCTCCCCCCACCCATCATTCTCTCCCCCCCATCTCCCTCCATTCTCCCCCCCACCCATCATTCTCTCCCCCCCATCTCCCTCCATTCTCCCCCCCACCCATCTTCCTCCATTCTCTCCCCCACCCATCTCCCTCCATTCTCTCCCCCACCCATCTCCCTCCTTCATCTCCCTCCATTCTCCCCCCCACCCATCTCCCTCCATTCTCCCCCCCACCCATCTCCCTCCATTCTCCCCCCCACCCATCTTCCTCCATTCTCTCCCCCCACCCATCTCCCTCCATTCTCCCCCCACCCATCATTCTCTCCCCCCCCATCTCCCTCCATTCTCCCCCCCACCCATCTTCCTCCATTCTCTCCCCCACCCATCTCCCTCCATTCTCTCCCCCACCCATCTCCCTCCTTCATCTCCCTCCATTCTCCCCCCCACCCATCTCCCTCCATTCTCCCCCCACCCATCTCCCTCCTTCATCTCCCTCCATTCTCCCCCCACCCATCATTCTCTCCCCCACCCATCTCCCTCCATTCTCCCCCCCACCCATCTCCCTCCATTCTCCCCCCACCCATCATTCTCTCCCCCACCCATCTCCCTCCATTCTCTCCCCCACCCATCTCCCTCCATTCTCTCCCTCCTTCATCTCCCTCCATTCTCCCCCCCACCCATCTCCCTCCATTCTCCCCCCCACCCATCTCCCTCCATTCTCCCCCCCACCCATCTCCCTCCATTCTCCCCCCACCCATCATTCTCTCCCCCACCCATCTCCCTCCATTCTCTCCCCCACCCATCTCCCTCCATTCTCTCCCCCACCCATCTCCCTCCATTCTCCCCCCACCCATCATTCTCTCCCCCCACCCATCATTCTCCCCCCCACCCATCTCCCTCCATTCTCTCCCCCACCCATCTCCCTCCATTCTCCCCCCACCCATCATTCTCTCCCCCACCCATCTCCCTCCATTCTCCCCCCACCCATCTCCCTCCATTCTCCCCCCCACCCATCTCCCTCCATTCTCTCCCCGCCCATCATTCTCTCCCCGCCCATCATTCTCTCCCCCACCCATCTCCCTCCATTCTCCCCCCACCCATCTCCCTCCATTCTCCCCCCACCCATCATTCTCTCCCCCACCCATCTCCCTCCTTCATCTCCCTCCATTCTCTCCCCCACCCATCTCCCTCCATTCTCCCCCACCCATCATTCTCTCCCCCACCCATCTCCCTCCTTCATCTCCCTCCATTCTCTCCCCCACCCATCTCCCTCCATTCTCCCCCCACCCATCATTCTCTCCCCCACCCATCTCCCTCCTTCATCTCCCTCCATTCTCTCCCCCCACCCATCTCCCTCCATTCTCTCCCCCACCCATCATTCTCTCCCCCCCCCCCATCTCCCTCCATTCTCTCCCCCACCCATCTCCCTCCATTCTCTCCCCCACCCATCATTCTCTCCCCCCCCATCTCCCTCCATTCTCCCCCCCACCCATCTCCCTCCATTCTCTCCCCCACCCATCATTCTCTCCCCCCCCCCCATCTCCCTCCATTCTCTCCCCCACCCATCATTCTCCCCCCCCCCCCTATCTCCCTCCATTCTCTCCCCCCCCACCCATCTCCCTCCATTCTCTCTCCCCCCCCCCCCATCTCCCTCCATTCTCTCCCCGCCAATACATTAACCACCGCACTGTGCGACCAGGCACCGGGCCCTCGGCCTCTCCGCCGACTCTCAGTCCGAGTGCGGGAGCCGCCCGCCACCCGGGCCAGGCCGGGGCTCCATCCCCGGGCCCCCCGCCGCCGCCGCCCGGGCCGCACTCACCGACTCTGCCGTCGACTCCTGCAGGTCCACTGCCCGCGCCCACGATTCGGCCGCCATGACTTGTGAAGCGGAGACGGGAAAGGCGGGCGGGGGGAAGCGAAGTGGGGACGGACACGGCCTGGGCGCAGGCAACGGCCCCCGTCCTCCCTCCGGCAGCGCCGTGCTGCCGCTGCAGCCCCGAACTCTAGTTCCGGGACTCATCCTTAACCCAATTTCAACAGGGAACCATAAAGTGCTCTGTGTCTGTCTGACATAGAAGACCAGAGAAGCTGGAAGTTTTTGGACTGTCCCAGTGGCTGATGGATGAGGAGACACCCTCCAGGCACTGAGTCAGACAGCACAGAAATAGACCCTTCGGCCCAACACATCCATACCAACCCAGGTGCTTATCTACACCAATCCTATTTCCTTGCATTTGGTCCATTTCTTCTTTTTCTTTCCTATCCATGTACCTGTTCAGAAGATTGTCATACACTCTAATTATTCCTGCCTCTGGCAGTTCGTTCCACGTATGAACCACCCAATATGTGAAAAACCTTTTGTTTTGTTTTGTTTATTATTGTCATGCGTACCGAGGTATGCTCCTGTATCTTCTTCCCGATGGTAGAAGCAAAATGAGAGCTTGGCTAGGGTGGTTTGGGTCTTCAATGATATTGGTTACCTTTTTGAGGCAGTGTCTCTTACAGTTCCCTTCGATGGTGGGGCGGTCAATACCTGTGATGGACCAGGCAGTGTTTACCACCCTCTGTAATCTCTTTTGTTCCTGGACATTCGTGTTGCCAAATCAGACCATGATGTAACCAGTCATTATTTTCTTTTCTGTGCACTATAAGTTCAATAACATATTCCTCTTTCTTATATTCTTCAAAACCTCAAAAAATACAATCAGATTTGTGAAGTAGTATTACCATGCGCAAAACCACAACCCCTTTTCCAAATCATAAATTATTTTTTCTCTTTTCTACATCAAGCCCTCTTAATGGAATCTTTCCTATTCATGACAAAAGGCTACAGGAAGATAGAAAGAATATTTCAAGGAAGTTCCCAAAGCTTCCTTGGAAAGATAGTTTAATCGCCAAGGAACAAAGGAGGTTACAAATAGTGATAGACATCGCCCAGTCCATCACAGGTATTGACTTCCCCACTATCAAAGGGATCTGTAGGAGGCACTGCTTCAAAAAGGCAGTCAAAATCTTCAAAGACCCAGACCACCCTCGCCCATCGGAAAGAAGGTACCAGAGCCTGAATGCCATATCTTCCAAGCTCAAAAACAGTTTCTCCCCAGCAACCATCAGTCTTTTGAACAACACTGCACAAACCTAACCTCAGCAACTATGATCTTCTATGGACTGTGTCTTTAGTTGCGTTACAGACTTCGGCTTATCACTATTATTGGTTACCTCGTGTCATTTTTGGATTATTGATTATTATATATTTATCAGTGTTTCTGCAATAATAGGCATGTAATTTTAATGTTCCATTACAGGTACATATGGCAATTAAGCGCTCTTGACTCTTGCGATGCAATATCTTCATGGATCCATAGAATCATAGAGTATGGAAATAGGCCCTACAGCCCAACTTGGCCATGCTGACTATTGTGCCCTATCTACACTAGTCCCACCTGCCTGCATTTGGCCCATTTCCCTCTAAACCTATCTTATACATGTACCTGTCCAAGTGATTTTTAAACATTGTGATAGTATCTGCCTCAACTACCTCCTCCGGCAGTTTGTTCCGTATACTTACCACCCTTTGTGTGTAAAAAAAATGCCCCTCAGGTTCTTATTAAATCCCCTTACCTTACTTTGCCCCCCATCCTGCCCTCACTCCTGGAAATCCCTGGCCTAAGACTAACTAAAATGGTGAAGGAGCTTTGGGGATGGTGTTGAGAACTTCATCTCTTCATCTGGAAGAACCCAGACAAAATGGTGGCAGCTGCACCCCACTTTCCACACCATCCACCCCATCCCTTTGGCCCCTCCTGTGGCAGAATCTGCAGGAACATCGTCGGTACTATCAAGCTGCGCGGAACCTGTGGAGTAGAATGGGTGCGATGGATCCTCAACCAGGAGGGACCGGCACCGAAGAAGAAGATAATCATCTTTGAGAAGGACGTTTTGTTGTTCACAATTAGGTAAGGAAATAAGAGTAGATAGTTTAACTAGTGCTTTTTTTTTAAGGCAAAATGTATGCACATCAATTAAAAATTAAGCCTCATTTATCAACAATGTTTTTCAATCAATATGCCCAATATTTATATGTTTAAACTTAGAGTTCAGTTATTATATTAACTTGTAATATCGTTAGGCTGGATAGAGTGGATGTGGAGAGGGTGCTTCCACTATTGGGAGAGTCTAGGATTAGAAGTCAAGGCCTCAGAATTAAAGGACATTCCTTTAAGAAGGAGACGAGGAGGAATTTATTTAGTCAGAGGGTGGTGAATACCTGTGGAATTCATTGTCACAGAAGGTCGTGGAGGCCAAGTCAATGGATATTTTTAAGGCACAGATAGAAATAGATAGATTCTTAATTAGTATGGGTTTGCGAGGGAAAGATAGATCACCCATGTTTGAATGGCGGAGTAGACTTGATGGGCCGAATGGCCTAATTCTGCTTCTATCACATATGACCTTATGAACTGAACTCTAAGTGTAAACATTTCATCACCCGTCCTTTTTCTCCAGAGATGCTGCCTGACCCGCTGAGTTACTCAGGCACTTTGGATCTATCTTTGGTGGTATAAACCAGCACCTTCTGTTCTTTGTTTCTATTAATGTTCTAATTCATTAATAATAATAATAATAATAATAATAATACATTTCATTTGTATAGCGCTTTTCTGGAAACTCAAAGACGCTTTACAGAGTAAGTAAAACGCAAAAATAAATAAACAAACGAACAAAAAAGGAAGGATAAGGAGAATGGTACAATGTCGAAGCACCATTAGTAAATATATGTGTCACTTTGGAGGTGCTGGTAGAACGTATCTGTGCATACCGTCAAAAAAAACATTGGTTCTCGATGGAATGGTAGCCAACATCAACCTAATGAAATTAATGGCTTTCTGTGAAGTGCATTCTAAAACAAAACGTACGTATGAGAAATGGCTCCCTTGACAGAGCAGCCTTGAAGAGCAGTTTAATTCATTGACGCACACGATGTTGATGCCTCTGCCAATCCCAGTATTTATTGCCCATCATTAATTGAGGAGGCAGTGGGAATGAACCACTTTGGTAGTTCCGGAGACAGGTGAGGACTGGGGAAGATCAGCAGAGTTACTTCCTGAAGGACACTGTGAACCTACTGAGTTTTCACAATAATCCGGTACTTTCATCATCACATTTCTGATGCCACCTATTATTTAAATTTCAGATTTATTGTATCACTTGACCAAGTGGACCCGTTGGGCCCAAACAGCTCCTGCATTTGGTGCAGCACCCTCTCCTCCCCCACTCCCCCCTCCCCTCCACTCCCCCTCACCTCTCCCCCCTTCCTCCCTCCCCCCTCGCTCCCCTCCCCCTCCATCCCCTCTCCCTCTCCCTCTCCCTCTCCCTCTCCCTCTCCCTCTCCCTCTCCCTCTCCCTCTCCCTCTCCCTCTCCCTCTCCCTCTCCCTCTCCCTCTCCCTCTCCCTCTCCCTCTCCCTCTCCCTCTCCCTCTCCCTCTCCCTCTCCCTCTCCCTCTCCCTCTCCCTCTCCCTCTCCCTCTCCCTCTCCCTCTCCCTCTCCCTCTCCCTCTCCCTCTCCCTCTCCCTCTCCCTCTCCCTCTCCCTCTCCCTCTCCTTCTCCCCCTCCCCCTCCCCCTCCCCCTTCCCCGCTCCCCCCTCCTTCTCCCCTCCCCTCTCCCCCTCCCTCTCTTCCCTCCCTCCCCCCCCACTCCCCTCCCCCTCTATCCACCAGTTTGTATACAATGAATTAAACGCAATGAATGAGCTCTGTATAGATACATGGTGATAACAAAACTGTTTTGCAAAATAAGTACGATGTAAGAGATGTAAAGCACTGATTGAGTTGAAGTGTACATGTTGCAAACTCGGCAAGTTCTGGATTTCAGTTCATATCAAATCTGGTTGAACACAAAGTTGAACTTCTGATCAAAAAGATCTGCAAGTGCAACACCATCTCATTTACGCACCAATGGAGGCAGTAAATTATATAATGCTGTACAGACGGTGAAAATATCATCAATATGTGGAACGAAAGTGATGGGTAAGGCCCTTCAGAGGGTCATCACGACGGCCCAGAAGATCATCGGCTGCTCACTGCCCTCCCTGGAGCACCTGTTCAGCCTCCGCTGCCTCAGTAGAGCAGGCAAAATAATAAAAGATCCATCCCACCCCGGCCACCGTCTGTTTGTTCATCTGCCCTCTGGTCGACGTTTCAGGTCGATCAAATCCCGAACAAACAGACTTAAGAACAGTTTTTACCCCAGGGCCATACGAGAACTGAACACTACCTTTGCACTAGGCAACACCGTTAAAAAATCTTGTACTTAATATAATTGTATTTAATTGTATTTATGTATTTATTTGTTTTTGCATTTATTGCATATATGTTTGTACGCACCGTCAGGATTGGCTATTTTTTAATTTCGTTGTACTCGTTGCAATGACAATAGATGAATATTATTATTATTATTATTATGTTTCTCAGGATGTTAAACCACTTTAGACGACCTATGGCTGTTTCAACATGAATGTGGATATTGGCAATCTTCTTGGCGTGTACTTTTTCTCTGGTCATTTGCTGACAACCACCGATGGGAGAGAGGGGGAATCTCTAAATAGGCTTGGCGAAACATCAAGTCTTCTTGAATGGAAAACCCTCTATCTGCCATTATGCAACCCCCAGGATCAACTAAGTAAAAAAATCCACTCTTCCTCACAACGTTTGTATCAGATGATAGCCCACCCCAAGGAAAAGCCAACAAAATCACCAAATTCATCATAGTTTTGTACAAATGAACCATAAATCACAATAGACAATAGACAATAGGTGCAGGAGGAGGCCATTCGGCCCTTCGAAGCAGCACCGCCATTCAATGTGATCATGGCTGATCATTCTCAATCAGTACCCCGTTCCTGCTAGTTAATAGCTTTGAAAGCAGTATTTTCTTACCTCGAAGAAGCAAAACTGGAAAATACGTATGAAACGCAGATCAAAACAATTATCGATCGTAATGTATACACACAGTAGCTCAGCTGGTGAGAATGTTTACCCCAAATGACCCATGACCTGGGCAAACTCAGGCATGCGCGGTTGTAATACCAAACTCGTTTATTTGCAGCAATTTTACAGAGGCCAATTAACCTACAAACCCGCATGTCTTTGGGATGTGGGAGGAAACCCACGCGGTCACAGGGAGGACATGCAAACTTCACACAGACAGCACCCGAGGTCAGGATCGCTGGCGCTGTGAGGCAGTAGCTCTACCGCTGCACCACTGTACCGCCCAGATATTGGATCCAATTGCCTCATGGTCCTCACTTTACGTATCGGTGTATGTGGAGCTTCACAGATTGCCACACAGGATTGCTACATAACTATTTCTGATAACTGCTAAACTGTGATGGAGTAGGATTATTTGATGACTTTGTCTTCTTTCCTGAACTTGATGTGGTTTACTATATTAGGAATGATTATAAGACCTACAAGAAAGGCATTGGGAAGATGGCAGCACGGCCACTGCGGATATTGGTGGGATTTCTACCGGAATGGGGTTGGGAATGCTGATTTGGGTGAGGCACCATTCCACGAGCTTTGCCCTGAGCACTTGTGCCCCAGCAGTTCCCCTGCCCTCCCCCTTCCTACTCCTCTTGAGGTGAAGTTATGCAGCAAGTGTGAAGCGGCAACCAAGAAGATAGGCACAAAATGCTGGAGTAACCCAGCGGGACAGGCAGCATCTCTGGAGAGAAGGAATGGGTGAAATGTCACCCATTCCTTCAGTACAGTTTACTTTATTGTCACATGCACCGGGGTACAGTGAAAAGTGCCTTCTCTCCAGAGACGCTGCCTGTCCCGCTGAGTTACTCCAGCATTTTGTGTCTATCTTCGGTGTAAACCAGCATCTGCAGTTCCTTCCTACACAACCTGGAAGATCCTCTCGGGAGTGCAGATTCGCTGCAGAGCTCCTTCCGACTGCAAATGAAGTAAAGGCCAGCAGTGACGAAGCCAGATGCGGACACAGGTGATGAGGGTACAGTTGCGTAACACATGGATACTGGACTAGCAGAACCTCTGATCCAGAAACTTGTTGCAGTCCCGACATGACAGCTGGGGAATTGAAATTCAAGTCATTGAACAGACCTGGGATTTTGAAAAAAGAAGTAAGCCCGTCTCAGTAATGGTGGCCATGTCATAACAGGCCAGCTGGTTCACTTTTAGCCTTCAAGGAAAGATATCTGTCAGTGGCGACACAGGGTGAAGTGATCTTACTCAGCGAGCCGTCTGAACTGTTCTGTTTCTGTCAGTCGCGAGAGCCGGACAGAGGAGGCCAAGTGCAGTTGAGACACAATCAAACGAAAGGACACTGGTGGAGGGTGCACTGGCTGGTGAATCACACAGGAGGCTCTATACTTCCCCTTCTCAGTGAACATCCCCCATTAACACAAGGGAAGGGAATGTGCAGAGGGAGTCATTTGTTTAGTTTAACTACTTCCCATTGTTGTGTTGTAGTACATTTCGGAACCAGAGAGGATGTTGGGATACTTGACTATGTGGACACTGCAACATGCTTACTGAACATTAACTTTGTTGGCCAAATGCCACGTGGAGGATGGTGCATGGCTAAGTCACATGGCCAGGTGCTGAGCGCCTGCAATAGCCAAAATATAGATACAGTTGAGCCACAATGACTGAAAACATGATTAAGGGGTTGCTAAGGGTTGACCGGCTGAGGAGTTGCTAAGGGGCTGCTGAAAAGTTGCTAAACGATAGCTAGGGAGTTGCGGAGGGGTTGACTGGCCCCTCACCCAGATAATATAAACACCTGCCATTGTTTGATGATAAAATATATATAAACCAGCTGCAAGGACCACTTGGGGTGAAGGTGCTCAGACTCTTCTCCCACACCTCAGTCAACAATAAAATTGCTGCTTTTCTCTTACTCAGGTCTCAGTGAATATTTTCACCACCAGTCGAAAGATGCAAACTTTTTGTTTTAAGTCAACGTTCTTATCTTAAACGGAACTGGAGTAAAGAAGGGTCCCGACCCGAAATGGCGTCTGTCCATTGCCACCAGCCTGACCCGCTGAGTTGCTGCAGCACTTTGTGTTTTGCTCAAGATTCTAGCATCTGCAGTTCCTTGTGACTGCAGGTTCATTAGATGTGTCTTTTCTTGGTTGAGCTGTTAAATCAAGACCCTGTTGAGAAGCCCCAAGGCATTCCCCATTGTTAAGATTTATTTTTAGCTTGGATCAGTTTGGTTTAATTTAGCCATACAGTGCGGAATTAGGCTCTTCGGCCCACCAAGTCCGCACCGACCAGCGATCCCCGCACATTCACACCATCCTACACACGAGAAGAGCAGGAGATTATCTCTTGGCCTATATTTATCCTTCAACCAACCTCCATCCTCCCATAAACCAGTGTGTAATCCCGATCTTTTTCCAACCTACCTCATTGGGGATGGTGCACATTTTCTCTGTAACTGCAATGCTGTAACGCTATAACATTATATTCTGCCAAAGGGGCAGACCCGATGGACGTATATAAAATTGTGGGACACCAATAGGGTAGACAGTCAGAACCTTTTTCCCTGGGTGTAAATGTCAAAGAATAGAGGGCGCAGCTTTAAGGTGAGATGGGAGAAATTGCACGGTGCAACGTTTTTACAAGGAGAGTGGAGGGTGCCTGGAACCTGCTGCCAGGTGTGATGTTGGAGGCAGGTACAATAGTGGCATGAGGGAGGCTTTTAGATAGGCACATGGATATGCTGGGAATTGACACGAAAGGCATGGCTGAAGCTTTTGTGGTCTTCTTCACCCGGAGGCCAAGCGCTGCACTAATGCTCCCATTTTTTCAGAAGACAGTCTTCAGCTTCTTGGCTAAGTTTATTGGCAAATATGTGCATATACAAGGAATGTGCCTTGGTGCTCCGCTCACAAATGACAACACAAACGTACAGTTAACAATTAAGAATAAAGCATATGTCTACTGCCGGACCCTGACGTGAGAGGACGCTGGCGCTGGCGCTGTTTGTTCGCCGCTTCTCCGTCAGGATAGTTTGTCTGTTTGTTTTTATGTTATGACTGTTTTTGTAAAGCGCTTTGAGCACCTGGTAAAGCGCTATATAAAATAAATGCTTATTATTATTATTATTATTATTATTATAAACATATCAAAACAATAAGGATACAACATTACGGTCTAAACATGTGGGTGAAAATATACCAGAGCAAAAAAGATGACTACAGACTTTGGTTATTGAGTAGGACTACTACTCGTGGAAAAAAGCTGTTTTTATGTCTGGCTGTGGCTGCTTTGACAGTCCGGAGTCGCCTTCCAGAGGGAAGTGCTTCAAAGATTTTGTGGCCAGGGTGAGAGGGGTCAGAGATGATCTTGCCCGCTCGCTTCCTGGCCCTTGCAGTGTACAGTTCGTCAATGGGGGGAAGGTTGCAGCCAACAACCTTTGTCCCTTGTCCATCGAACAACAGCTGAGAGCAGCAAAAGCAGACAGATCAGACAGAACCAAGGAAATGAATGGTACAGGAAAGAATCATATGATCTCAACTAATTCTACACTCCATTCCAGCTGTTGGTCTGTAGTTTTTGTAGGTCAATCTGCTTCAAAAGTTCATCCAGGATTCTTCTAAACACGTTGACATTTCCTGCCTCCACCACTCCTTCAATTAGCGAGTTCCAGATTCCACCAGTTTTTGGGTGAATTTTTTGTCATAACACCTTTCCAATCGTTCAAAGGGAAATGGAAGCTTCCTGCTGTCTCTTTTTTTTTTCTTTTCTTTTTTTTCTTCTTTCCTTTTCAAAGACTTTATTCAGCACAAACACATGATACATCACATCAAAACCACACTCAGAAGTTACAAAACATCAAGTAATCATTATAATACAATGTTGCCGTCATTATTTACAATGCTCTCAACCCCCCCCCCCGCGGTGACCAGCGCCCACGGACGGCCTCCAGAGTCCCCGTGGTCACCGCGTGTTCCCTCTCTAGGGTCACACGCGCACGGACGTAGGCCCGGAAGAGGGGAAGGCAGCCGACTCTGGCAAGACCATCGACCGCCCGCTGCCTGGACCCGCGAATGGCCATCTTGGCCAGGCCCAAGAGCAAACCGACAGGGAGGTCCCACCCCCCCCCCCCCCCCCGAACGACCCTCCCCACTCCCTGCCTTGTGTCCAAACACTAGAATCGTAGGACTAAAGTGTAACCAAAACTTGAGGAACAACCCTTTCAGATATTGGTACAGGGGCAGTAACCTCTCACACTCCATATACACGTGGAACACGGTCTCTTCCTCACCGCAGAAAATACAGGCGGCCGACGAGCCCGTGAACCGACTCAACAGTTTATTACACGCCACCGCTCTGTGCAACACTCTCCACCCCAGGTCCCCGATGTAAAGGGGAACGACTCCCTTGTAGAGAGACCCCCACTGAGGTCCGCCCCCGCCTTCAGGTGGTAACACAGACCGCCAAGATGTGTCAGGACGGTAGACGAAGACAAGGAGGTGCTGAATGTGCAGGAGCATTCTGTACAGTGTGCGTCTCTTCGCATCACGAAACGGCACGCTGGGCATCTCGGAAAGGCGGCTCAAGTTGTGCGGAGCCGGCGCCCAAGAAAAATCCCGGAGCCTAGGCCCGATGAGCAAATCTGACGGAGCGGGGGTAAGCTCAGTTAGAACCACTCTAGGCGCACGCCTCTCCTCGACACCCACCATGACAGGGTGAGGACCGGCCACTCTCGCAGCCACAACGTCCCCCTCCCCTTGTGGAGCAACACGTCGGCTGAAAACAACCAAATTCCTCACTCTAAGCACGTCACGATAGAAACTAGGCAGACCCCGTAAGGCGGGTCGACTGATGCCCGCCACCGGGAGCCGCGAAACCTCCCGTAGGCAACAACCCCGACGGAAAAAATACGTGGCCAGAGCGTGCCACCTGGGGGGGGGGTCTCCGTATACATGTACCTCCGCAGAGTCCTGAGACGGACAGCCGTCACCTGGGTACGCACGCATACCAAGGACTGGCCGCCCTCCTCCAACGGGAGACTCAGGACTGCTGCGGTAACCCAATGCTTCCTATTTCCCCAGAAGAATTCCACCAGCTTCTTCTGTAAAATAGTTGCAAAGATGGAGGGCGGGACAAGAGTAGCCAGCCGGTACCACAACATGGAGACCACCAGCTGGTTTATGACCAGCACCCTCCCCTGAAAAGAAAGGACTCCAAGCAGGCCTGACCAGCGTCCCAGCCGGGCGACGACTTTCATCTCCAGCTCCTGCCAGTTCGCCGGCCAAGCATCCTTAGTGGGACTCAGGTACACCCCCAGATAGAGGATGTGCGTGGTGCTCCACGCATACAACGCCATCTCCTCCGGCAGGGAGTCTACCTGCCACTGACCCACTAATAGTCCAGAACATTTACTCCAGTTAATCCTGGCAGATGATGCAGCCGAGAAAATCTTCTGGCAGTCACGCATCCTCCGCAGGTCACCAGGGTCAGTGAACGTAAGGAGCACATCATCGGCATAAGCCGAAAGAACCACCTCCACCCCCGGACCTGGTAGAGCCAGGCCTGTCAACCTCCTCCGAAGAAGACACAGGAATGGCTCTACACAGACCGAGTACAACTGACCAGACATGGGACACCCCTCACGAACCCCCCTCCCAAAATGAATGGGAGCCAACAACACACCATTAACCTTCACAAGGCACTCCACTGCAGCGTACAAGAGCCGGACCCTGGCTACAAAATGCAGTCCAAATCCGAACGCTTGCAGCGTCCCGAAGAGGTAGTCGTGATCTACCCTGTCAAAAGCCTTCTCCTGATCAAGAGACAGAAAGGCAGCTGACTGACCAGTGCCCTGAGATAGATGAATCAGGTCCCTTACCAGGTGGATGTTATCTTGAATGGACTGACCAGGGACTGTATAGGACTGGTCAGGGTGAATCAGTTGAGACAGCACAGAGCCCAGGCGATTTGCCATCGCCCATGCAAAGACTTTGTACTCTGTACAGAGGAGAGAGACCGGGCGCCAGTTCTTCAACAGGCGGAGTTCGCCCTTCTTGGGCAGCAGGACAACGACTGCCCTGCGCCACGAGAGGGGCATCTCCCCGGTCGCCAGGCTCTCCCCCTGAACCTTCATGTAATCATCCCCCAGGACATCCCAGAAGGCTCTAACAAATTCTACCGTCAACCCATCCAGCCCAGGGGACTTGCCCCTCCTGAGCTGGTGCAGGGCACGTGTCAACTCCTCCAATGATAAGGAGTCATCCAGAAGATCGGACACTTCCCTATCCACAGTCGGTAGACCCTCCCACAGGACCCGCTGAGCCTCCCCGCTGCAACCATCTGCGGAGAACAGGGTCCCATAAAAGGACCGGACTAAAGCACTGATCCTCTCTGGATCTGTGACAGAGGAGCCATCGTCCGTGAGCAGCTCTACGAGCTGTTTGCGGGCTCCCCGCCCTTTCTCCAGAGAGAGAAAGAAAGGTGACGCTCGGTCCAAATCGTGCAGCATTTGGACCCGCGACCTCACGTAAGCACCTCGGGACCGCTCAAGCAGCAGGTTCCTCAAGGCTTCCCCATTCACAGGAGTCCTCACCAATCCGACCCAGGCGAGACTCCGCCCCCGATAGCTCTCTCTCTCTCGATCCTCTCAACCGCTGAGTCCCGCCTTCCGGTCGACCCCCAAGTATATTCCTTGCAAAAGAGACGGATGTGAGCTTTCCCCACATCCCACCACTGCCTAAGGGAAGAAAAGCTCCCTGCCTCTCTCTCCACTTCACCCAACCCCGTCTGAATGACTCCCGGAAACACCGATCCTCCAGCAGCCTGTTATTGAAATGCCAGTAAGCAGACCCAGCCCGTGTGCGCCCCGGATTGAAGTCCACACGCACCAGACAGTGGTCCGAGCATGGCACCAGCCGAATTGAGGCCGCTGAGACACGGGAGACAAATGCACCGGAGATGTACATACGATCAATGCGGGAACCGCACCCCTCAGACATCCGCGAGAAAGCGTTTGAGTCAGGGTGGAGGTTCCGCCATGCATCCACTAGCTCAAAGGAATCAATAAAGCCTCTCAGTTTTTTTGCTACAGCAGGGGCACACTGAGTACCAGAACGATCTCGCACCTCAAGTGTGCAGTTGAAATCTCCCCCCAGAAAGACACACTCTCCGCTATCAATAGTGCTCAACAGAGCAGTCACCTCCTGAAGTAGGCAGGCCTGCATCGTGCCGCTGCTGGGGACATACACGTTAATAAAATGCAACGGCATGCCATCCAGGCTCACGGCCAGATAGAGCAAACGACCTAGCACCACTTCCTGCACCTTCAGGATCTCTGGCTGAAAAGTCGGGGCCAACAGAAAAGCCACCCCACTCGAATTTGTGCTGAGGTGGCTCATGTAAACCCCCCCTTCCCACTCCAGTCACCAGGTGGGTTCGTCACTGACAACAGTGTGCGTCTCTTTCAGAAAACACACTGCATATTTCCCGTCTCTGAGGACTGATAAGTGCTGAAATCTACGAAAGCTCGCTCTACTACCATTTAAATTTAATGTGGCTACTGTGAATGTGCAAACACATTAGAATTGTTTCCTCACACTGCTCGTGGACTCAGAAACTTTCACCCTGAGGAAACTTAAGAAATCCCCAAGCTGAAGCCTCACAGACGCAGGAAGATCACTACCTTTGCTGCCAAGGATACTATCAAGATCCTTAATAAATCCTGGTAGATCTGCCCACCGCCTCTGCGCTGCATCAACTTTAGTCCTGGCACATCTATTTATTTTTAGAAAGTCCCGAATCTCACAGATAAAGGCTGCTCTAGACACAGCCCTGGAGTCCGGGCACTCCGCCAACCCACTCACACCTGGAGCAGCAGCCTCCTCTGCACATCGCTCAAGGCCAGTGTCAGAGTTCGTGGGACTGCAGCTTGCTGAAAGCTCACTCACCCCACTGCACAGGCCGAGCCCATCACTCTCCCCCTCCTTCGGCATGACACCACCCCCAGAATCAATGCCGAGGGAGGGTCCCGATACCTCTGACAGCAACAAGCTGTCCGGTGAAAGGCCAGGCTCCTGCACTCTCTCATCACCACCCACGTCTGGGCCTGGGGAAGAAAAAACAAGAGGCACCCCCAGGGTCCCGGGTACGCAGGCACCCACAAGATCCAAAGGAGGGTCACAACCCATAACCGCCCCGCCCCCCCCACAGCACCCAGAGTTTCCGCACCACTGGCAGCACCCAGAGAGTCTCCACCCTCCACCACCTCACCAGCACCCACTGAAAGAGCTGGTGTTTTTGGAGTCTCCCCATCTACCTCAACCGGTGAGGCATCACACCCCACATCACCTCCACTGGCTCTAATAAGGAGCACAGAGTGGAACCTTTGACCTCCCGAGCCTCCCCCCTCAGGCTGCCTCTGCTCATCCCCCATCCCAGGGGACACATTTCCAGTCGAGCCAGTCCCATCAACTGGCGTGCCAACACCCTCAGAAGGCCTCTGAAACGAGGGGACCTCCTCCGATCCAGAGGACACACTCCCAGGGGCACCAACCCCACTACCCGATGAGATGACTCCCTCGGGAGGCCCCTGAGACGAGGGGACCGCCACCGACCCAGAGGACACAATTTCAGGGGAGTCGATCCCAGTAACTGATCTGGTAGCACCTGCGGAAGGTCCCTGAACCAGAGGCCCATCCTCCGGCCCATAAGACACCGGTTCGTGGTCACCGACCTCGTCAGTGGTGGAAGGTCTCAAAATATCCGTCCCCCTTAATTTGGCTCCACGATCCTGCTCTTCCTCGCCAAGCGCACGCCTTCTTTTTGTCCCGCTGACATGCGGAGGTACGGTGACCTCCATAAAGGAAGGGTCCTCCTCCTCCACACCACCCGCTGCCCCCTTTCTACCCCCACGTTTGCCCCCTCCTGCCCCCTTCCGGTTCACCTCAGCTCCTTGCTGAGCCACACCAGGTGCGTCCTGGACCTCACTGGGCCCAACAGGCACCCCTTGGGTGGTCTCAGGTCTAGGCAAGGGCCCATCCGCTTGCGATTGACTCCCTTGGAGGGGCTTCTTCTTCTTATTATTCTTATTCTTCCCCTTCTGCTTCTCTCAACCTCCCTCCCCCCCTTCGCCCTTCCCCTGCGCCTCGCCATCGACCACCTCCACAGGTTCAGGGCGTAGGGGGCGGGGGCCCTCACCGCTCCGGGTCACCAAGGCAGTACTGACAGCCTCTGATGGGTTGGCAGTGCCGTCCCGGGTCACCGAGGCGGAGCTAGCAGCCGCAGCCGAGTCAGCAGTTCCACCCCGGGCCACCGAGGCATGGCGGGCTGCCCCGGACGGGCCAGCACTCCATTCCTGGGCCCCTGCGTTAGAATTTCTAGCAGTGGCCCGGCTCTTAGGACACTCTCTACGGAGATGTCCAAACTCCTTGCACGCATGACACTGTGCCTCTCCCCAGCTCCAATACACGCGATTGGAGAGACCCTTATGCTCCACAACGAAGCTCCCCTCAGCACCCAACCCCGCTTCCACCTTCATGAACACACGCCTCTTGAAGCTCAAGACCCCTTTCTCATACGGGTCATTCCCGGGGTGCATAAGCCTAGTAAGCTTAGACCGCACCTCCCCAATCTTCACCAAGTGTGGAAGGAGTTTTGCATTCCGGAGAAACGTGGGACAATTCCGCAGGAGAACCGATTTCACATTGGACACCCACGGTTCCACCGGTAGATGGACCCCCTCCACCGTGAGCCCCTTCTCCAACACTTGGGCCACGTCCTCCCGGGACTTTAGTATCAACTGAGCCTTCCCTCCTGCACTCTCAGAAGAGGCAATGACATCCCTCTTAAAAAGATCGTGCAAGCCCTTTGCAATTGCAGCCCTGCTCCACACGAACCCGGTTTGAATCGAGATCCCGTAAATATCCCAGTCCAAGTCAACATGAGGCTCATCCACGAGTGGCCTCGAAGCCGCCGTCGAAGCCACCACTGCGTAACTCTGAACCTTAGGCCGAGCCCCCGCCATCTTGACAGTGGCACACCCCAGCTCCAGGGACACCAGCACCTCAGCTCAAAAGCGATCCTCAGAGACGGTCACAGTCTGGATAAGCAGCAGAAGCAGTTTCCTCCAGCCGAAGATAGGAAAGTCCCCAAGCTCAACTCCACAGTCCAGAGCAGCTTTTGGAAGGCTCTTCAAAGCCCTGACGGAAGCGAAAGGTACCCTCTTCACATGAAGCCCAGGCAACTGCACTGTGCAAAACGGTATTGGGGCAGAGAGTCGGTGCTATAAATGTCAAAGACACCGAAATAATTCCTACCCACGATCTCCAGGCACTCTTGGCAATCCGCCAGCCACGGCCGCTCCCACCGCGGTGCAGAAGAACTCAGGAATTCCACACTAAATGGAGAAATCCTTAAACAAAGGAAAGTTTCCGCAGTCCGACTTTCGGTCAAGCTATGAAATCTCACCGCATCTGTTCCTCCTCCTTCGACAAGAACCTTGAAAGGTTGCTTCAAAACTTGTCAGTCGCCGGAGCAGAGAGAAACACAACCTCTCTCTCTCTCTCTCTCTCTCTCTCTCTCTCTCTCTCTCTCTCTCTCTCTCTCTCTCTCTCTCTCTCTCTCTCTCTCTCTCTCTATCTCTCTCTCTCTTTGCATCTCAGAACTTTTATACACTTTCAAAAAAATCTACCCTCCATCTACTTTGCCGTCCGGGATACAACCCTGGTAACTGCAGTTTTCTAGCTCCGAGAACAACCACGTGAAGAAACACAGAGGAACTCAGTAGATCAGGCAGCATTTGTTGTGGGAATAGACAGATGACGTTTTGGGTCAGAACCCTTCCTCTGACTGATGGAGTAGAAGGGAGAAAGCTGGAAAAGAGAGGCAGAGGTGGTGCAGTGGTCGAGCTGCTGCCTTGCAGCGCCAGAGACCCGCGTTCTATCCTGACTACGGGTGCTGTCTATACAGATTTTGTATGCTCTCCCTGTGACCACGTGAGTTTTCTCCAGGTGCTCCGGTTTCCTCCCACGCTCCAAAGACGTGCAGGTTTGTAGGTTAATTGGCTTTGGTAAAAATTGTAAATTGTCCTGTGTGTGGGATAGTGTTAGTGTATGGGTGGTCATTAGTCGGCGTGGACCCGGTGGGCCCAAGGGCCTGTTTCCATGGCTTTATCTCTAAAGTCTAAAGTGGGGCAACGACTGTCAAAGGGTCTGAAGAAGGGTCTCGACCCGAAACGTCAGCAATTCCTTTTCTCCAGAGATGCTGTCTGACCCGCTGAATTACTCCAGCTTTTTGTGTCCGTCTTCGGTTTAAACCAGCATCTGCAGTTCCTTCCTACACAAACGATAAGTAGATACAGGTGAGGAGGGTTTGATGGATAGATGGGTTAAGGACAAAGGCTACAGGTGAAAAGGAGGCACAAGACTTCAGATAAGGAGAGAAGAGTGAAATGTAAAGCAAGAGGGAGGGATATCGGTGGAAGATGCGTAGTGGGGGTGGGGAGGGTGAAACCTTATGAATCTTCTCCTCATCTCTTCTACTACAATAACACCTTTAAATGTAATGATATGGTATCCAAAACGACACCCTTTATTCTTGCTGAGTATTTCATGTGGTTCAGCTTTGGCCACTGTGTTTCTGTATTGTATGTCTTGGCCAATAGAGTTGAGTAAACATCATTTACCCGTACTTTAGCAGGAGACATAACAGCTCCATCCAAGACCGCAAGAAATTGCAGCGAATTGCGGATGCTGCCCAGACCATCACACAAACCAACTTCCCCTCCATTGACTCCATTGACACTCCACGCTGCTTCGGCAAGGCCAGCAGGGAAATCAAGGATGAATCGCCCACGCTCTTCTCCCCGACCATCGGATTAAGGGACAATTTCTATCCCAGCTGTTATCAGGCAACTGAACTGTCTTATCGCAACTAGAGAGCAGTCCTGAACTACTACCTTCCTCAAACTGCGGAGCATCTTGACCAATACAGCTCACCCCCTCCATGACACACTGGTCAACCTGAGGAGCACCTTCAGCCACAGACTGGTTCCACCGAGATGCAGCACAGAACGCCACATGAGATCCCTTTTCCCTGTGGCTATCAAACTGTACAACTCCTTCCTCTACTGTCATGGGGTAGACTGACTCCCCCCTCCCCAATCTTTGCACATCCCAACTCCTGGATTTTCCACTCGTCACTTTAATTTCATGTTTTATGTGTGTTGTGTTTTATGACTTGGCAGACCAATTTCCCTCCTGGGATAAATAAAGTTCTATCATATCGTATCGTATTGGTGACCCTCGACTATCTTTGATCGGACTTTACTGGCTTTATCTTGCACTAAACATTATTCCCTTATCATGCATCTGTACTCTGTGATTGGCTCGATTGTAATCATGTATGGTCTTTCCGCTGACTGGTTAGCACGCAACGAAAGCTTTTCACTGTACCTCGGTGACAATAAACATGACAAAAACTAAACTGATAATGAGACTTATACTAAATTTTGGGATTTGCGGGCAAGTTCTCTGCAATCGGAGATGTCCCACATATTGTACATTCCCTCATTCCCTGCTTTTCCTCTCCAAATACATCACACTATACTTTTCTGGATAGGATTTTACTTGCCCGTATGCCCAGTCTCGTAACTTGGTTCTGCAGTCTACCACTCACCATTAAGCTCATCCTGGCTTCATTTCTGAAGCATTTGCACCTCTATAGCTGTTCCTGTACAATGCCAGTATCTACCTGCAATGTGAAAAATTGCACAGGTGTGCCCCATGCACAAACAGCAGGACAAATACAATCCCAGGACAGCAGCTCAGTCGGCCAATTGGCTTTGTAACAGAAGTTATCTCCAACAGGGCAGAACTGTTCCCTCATTGCGCCAGAGACCCGGGTACAATCCTGATTACGGATGCTGTCTGTGTGGAGTTTGCACATTCTCCCTGTGACCGGGTGGGTTTTCTCCCAGTGCCCTGGTTTTCTCCCACACTCTAAAGATGTACAGGTTTGTAAATGGTAAATTGTTGCTGGTGTGTTGGATAGAGCTAGTGTATGCGGTGATTGCTGGTCGATGCAGACTTGGTGGGCCGAAGGGGCCGTTTCCACACTATATTTCTAACGTGTTAAAAGCCGAATGATCACATGGGTTTCCTCCGGGTGCTCTGGTCTCCTCCCACAACCAAAAGATTGGGTTTTTAGGTTAATTGTCCTCTGTAAGTTGCCCCTCGTGTGTAGAGAGTGGATGCGAAAGTGGGATAGCATAGAGCTGGTGTGAACGGATGATCGGCGGCCAGGGTGGACTCAGTGGGCCGAAGGGCCTGTTTCCATGCTGCATCTGTCAATCAACCAATAAATCAATAAGTGTCATTAGACCATACTGACTGGGAACCCCTGACAGGTACTCAGTTTGGTTTCTATCGGGAGTGCACAAGATAAATAAGATGCTTTTTAAATGCAAGTTCTTGCTTATCAAGGTGCAACAAGTCTGTGGAATAGAATGTGTTCTGATGATCTGTACGCCTGTCAATAGTTAACACCATGCTCCACCTTTCCAATTGACCTCAGCTTTGCAGGGGCTAGTCTGGGTATTGTGGCCTGTGCTGCCTTAGGACCAACCCGATGGATATCTTTAAATAATATAAGACATTTCATTTTATCCTGATAATTTGCAGGATAGCCTTCTTGCAGACCATGTTCTAGAAACATAGAAACATAGAAAATAGGTGCAGGAGGAGGCCATTCAGCCCTTTGAGCCACAACCGCCATTCATTGTGATCATGGCTGATCATCCACAATCAGTAACCCGTGCCTGCCTTCCCCCCATATCACTTGATTCCACTAGCCCCTAGAGCTCTATCTAACTCTCTCTTAAATTCATCCAGTGATTTGGCCTCCACTGCCCTCTGTGGCAGAGAACTTCACAAATTCTGGATTGGAAAACCTGTACGTTACAGCCTGCAATCCTGCCTCATGTATGGCGGTGAGTAGGTGTGATCATTCAGTGTTAAAATGGCCCTTGGAACGTCCACTTTCGTTGAGATCCTCTTGCATCCATTTTATGCAAGAAATATGTATCAGGTAACAACATCCCATTACTGACCCTGTAAGCAGACTCGAACATCGACCATTCCGGAACATTTTTATTGCTGCTTCTGTTATGTGCAAGAATTGGAAGTCCCCAGTTGACTGAGAAAGTCGAACAGTGAACGTGTGAGTATGTGCACAGTCTGTGTGCTGTGGAAATACTGACTTTACCCCAGGCTGGTGGGTTTGCATTGCCATTTTCACACATAGTGCAACGAACTTGACACACCCCCTGCCTCTCGATAAATAAAATCTGCCTTGTCGCTGCCTGCGCCGTGAAAATGATTCCACTGTGTTATCGGGAAGCAAAATTGAATTAACCGAACAGTGAAAAACAGAACATTTGGTCGCAGACTTTGCAGTGTCCTTTAAGGAAGAGGCACAGCTACGCGTCGATCGCCATGGTTACATGCTGACAAACAGTCTGGTTAATGATGCCCTTATAATGCAGTTACCAAAGTCGGCCTCATCAGATATTTTCATCTGAAGGTCTCATTCAAGCTTTGTGAGTGTTTTTTTTTAAATTGAAAGGACTAACGATCTCTGGTAATTGGTAACACAAAGGCAGCAGCCTTGTGATGAAGCAAGGGTGCGCTTAGAATGGCACATGTTGCCGGCACAGATTTATTTTTCAGCAAAGGATCACAAAGGGCGCAAAGCTGCAGATGAGCTCCATCCAGTTCCCCGTCGCAGATCCACAGGTATTTGACAGATTCCCGCACCTTCTCCTTGGGAATTCTGACCAAGGAAAGCACTTGAAACTGCTCACCAGAAGAATAAAAGGTAAGTTTAATATTTCCTCTCAACTTCTTCCCCTGAATGTTGTCTTTAGCTGGAAGGCTACTTTTGTTTTCAGATTATTTTAGTCGAAGATGTTACTTTTCGGTACGCGTGATGGGACTGGTTTACATTTTTGACAGTGTGCATTTTCCAAGAGGCACTCTCGCCTGGCTGGACCACTGACCACACCGAGGATACAACGTTATCAAAATATCGGACTAAATTCGTGAGAAGTTTGGTTGCAAGGGGAAAATAATCCTGGGAAATGTACAAAATGAAATGTTTCTACTGTTCATTTGAATGCCAAACATTTCAAATCATTTACTGTGTAACGGATTTACAATTTCTGTATCATTAAAATGGGGAGTAGAGTTGGCAGCTGCATGATGTGTTCATGAAAACAAAAATTATCATTACAAACAAGCCTTTATGAATTATTTAAACAAAGATGAAAGGTTTGTTTGGACTTCAGCGTGGTTGCCTGTACATTTATTCGGCCCAAACAACAGCAATTATTTTGCCTAAAGTATGTAAATCATGAAATTTTTATGCATTGTTGCCTTTTTCATTCAGCTGATGGTGGATTCACTTGGTGATGAAGTGAATAGACATTTTCTGGTTTTGTTTAATTAGGAGACTAGAGGATTGCGGTGTGCTTGTCCGATTTCTAACCCCCTCTCAAAAAAGGGAGACCTTTTTCTTCACACATCCTTTCGGGAGGAAAATAAATACCTTGCAAAAGTATTTTGTGATGCATGTGTTGCCCTTAGTTTTGCATGTCCTGTATTGGTGCAAAACGACACAGACACCTCCAGTCAGGTCCTCTTGTGCAGTGCAAAAGTTAATGCTTTTCTTCCTGGCAATAAATTGAATGGAATTGAATTAGAGGATTGATACTGTGACGGATAGTTGCATGGTAACCATAAATTCCACATATTCCTTAAACGTTGCTTTTTTAAAAAAAACACTGCAAAGTGCCTTGAGCATTAATTTCTTGCCGAATCATAACTGCATCACCTTACGTGATTGATGTCCCACACAACACCTTTGAATGCCCAGCGGTTTAATGTATCTGATCAGGGACGCTCGCTGTGAGACAAGTCTAGAGAAATTGTCTCCACCCATTAATCTGTACACAGTTGGCGGAAGCGGTAAGTGGTATGGAACTGCCATGGTGATTAATACTTTGCCTGGTTATCCACGGAGCGGCACTGAGCCAGCTCTGATTCCACTTTGGTGTTGATCGGGTGGGAACTGGTGAAGGACGGAGACACAAGGAACTGCGTAGGACGCAAAATGCTGGAGGAACTCAGCGGATTAGGCAGCATCTGTGGAGGATGTATGGATGGATGCACGACGTTTCGGGTCGGAAGCCTTCTTCAAGCTGATTGTAGCAGTGGGGTGGGAGAAAGCTGGGTAGAGTGGACGTGGAGATGATGTTTCCACTAGTGGGAGAGTCTAGGAACTAGAGGCCATAGCCTCAGAATTAAAGGACGTTCCTTTAGGAAGGAGATGAGGAGGATTTCTTTAATCAAAGGGTGGGGAATCAGCGGAATTCATTGCACAGAAACATCAATAGATATTTTTAAGGCAAAGATAGATAGATTCTGGATTTGTTCGGGTGTCAGGGGTTATGGGGAGATGGCAGGAGAATGGGGTTAGGAGGTGGCGATAGATCAGCCATGATTGAATGACGGAGTAGACGATGGGCCAAATGGCCTAATTCTACCCCTATCACTTACGAACTTATGGAAAACAGGTTGGGGTGGTACAAAGACTGATAAAGGATGGCATGGGCGGGTGGTCCAGAGAAATCAGATAGTCTTCCTCCTTTTGCCCTCTCAGCAATTGGGTGATGAAAGAATGGGGCTCACATGGACTGACTTTAGCAGCTGAATGATCCACCTTGTTGGCCAGACCTTTACAACACCATTTGTAAACCAGCATCTGCAGTTCCTTGTTTCTACCTTGCTGGCCAGGGTCACTGTGTGGAGACTAAGGACTCTAGTGAGATGCTGGACTATAGTCAACGCTACCTTGCTTTGATTGGAGGTCGGATGTGTTTGGGGTAGATGACGAGAGTAGTAAAAGTCGGCAGAGAGGGATGAGAACCCAGCTCTGCTGGGAGGTTAGTGGATAGGAATGGCAGCAAGTGAGTAGAGTGGTCCCACCCAGCAAGACAGAGAGGACGGTGTGATCAACTGTGTCAGGGGCTGTGGGCAGGTTCATCACATGGATGGGTTCAATACATTTGCTCAGGTGTGAGACGGGGGTGGCAACATGACTGGAGGACTCAGACAGGGAGTCGAGACAAAAATTGGGCAAACTCAATGAGTTAAAACTAAAAAATAACAGAAAACGCTGCCAATACTCAGCATGTCAGGCAGATTTTGTGGGAGTAAAAATAGTGTTAACCTGAGCTGTCAACTTGAAGTATTAACTCTGCTTCTCTTCCCACTTTTTCAGCTTTTATTTCAGAATTGCCATATCTGGAGTTATTTGATTTTCGTGTTCAAAGACTTGTTTCTTCATGCACTAAATGTTGTAGATGTGCAGCACTTTGGTCAACGTGGGTTGTTTTTAAATGTGCTATACAAATATAATTGACTTGACTTGACTTGACTTGATCCTTTATCTGTGCACTTTGAACAACTTGATTGGCTTCATGTACCATCTTTTCTTTGATGGGAAAACACTCAAACAAAAGCTTATCACTGTACCTGGTACATGTGACAATATTAAACTAGACTAAACCTATCTGAGAAATTGAGCCAACATTTATAGAACATAACTAGACCAAGTGGACCCGTTGGGCCCAAACTTCTCCTGCATTGGTGCAGGACCCTCTCCCCCCCTCCTCCCCCTCCTCCCTCCCCCTTTCCCCCTCCTCTCCCCCTCCCCCCCCCCCCCCCCCCCGCCCTATCGTGTACCGTTTTGGCTGTAGTTCAGGAACAAACAAACAAATAAATGAGAGTTTTAGTAAATAGCTGTGTAGGAAAGAACTGCAGATGCTGGTTTAATTCGAAGGCAGACACAAAATGCCGGACTAACAGCATTTTTTACAGCTCGGAAAAGGTTGCTGCCTGTCCCAATTATGGAACCCAGATCAGTAGAGCACAGGAACAGGCCCTTCAGCCCGCAATGTCCATGCCAGACATGATACCATGTTAAACTAATCTTCTCAGCCTACACGTGATTCTTGCATATCATGTGCCTGACCACTCTATCCTATCTGCCCCCACCCCATCCCTGGAAGCACGTTCCTGGCACCCCCACCTTCTGTGTCAAGAAACCTGGGCCGTACATTTCTTTTAAATTTTGTCTCTTTCACCTCAAAGCTATTCTCTCTGGTCTTTGACATTTCCAGTCTGGGGAAAAGGTTCTGACTCTCTACCCTTTCGATTCCTCTCATAATTTTATACATTTTTATCAGCTCTTCCTGAAACCTCCGACACTCCGGAGAAAACAATCAAAATTTGTCCAACGTGTCAAGACAGGGCAAGAAACCCTCGTGTCCTTTCATCTAAGTTGTAAAAAAACAATTCTGCTAACATTTTACTCGTTTCAAGCTGTATATCTTAATTTTGCACCATATGACAAATTACAGAAGCACCCTTTGCCGTCAGTTAAATAAAATGGGAATGCAAGTCATTGCAGGTGCTGCAAAAACAGGCCAATGAGCTAAGGATGCAGTCCCGATCTACCAGCAAACCTCAATGTGGACCTTGCAATTTAAAAAAGATCTGCAAACGTTCCACCGTGGCTGTTACCCTGCTGCGTTATGCTACATTCTGATATTTATTTCTCTTTGCACTACCTGTTGTACTTGTATATGGCTTGACTGTACTCATGTGCGGTATATTCTGACTGGATAGCACGCCAACAACATCTTTCACCGTATCTCGGTACAAGTGACAATAATGATCCAAATGCCGTATTTCTTTGGTTCCCTTGAGTATTATAGATATCACAGGCTGCAAAGTTGTGACTGTGGCTTGGTTTTCTCTCCCAGCACCCCAACCCAGCTTAGTTGCTGCTGTTTTTAAATGCACGTGGAGCTAATTCATTGAATTCTCTAGTTTTATGTCATTCATCCCCTACCCCTCCGTGTTTTCTGTGCACACCACCACCACCCTGGTTCACACCCATTCCGCCCACGATTCTGCCCTTCTTCCCCCCTTCCCCACCCATCCCCTTCCACCTACATCCCTATAAGACTGGAGCGACTGGGCGTGTATACACTGGAATTTAGAAGGATGAGAGGGGATCTTATTGAAACATATAAGAGTATTAAGGGATTGGACATGCTTGAGGCAGGAAACATGTTCCCGATGTTGGGGGAGTCCAGAACCAGGGGCCACAGTTTAAGAATAATAGCTAGGCCATTTAGAACGGAGATGAGGAAAAACTTTTTCACTCAGAGAGTTGTGAATCTGTGGAATTCTTTGCCTCAGAAGGCAGTGGAGGCCAATTCTCTGGATGCTTTCAAGAGAGAGTTAGATAGAGTTCTTAAAGACAGCGGAGTGAGGGGGTATGGGGAGAGGGCAGGATCGGGGTACTGAATGTGGATGATCAACCATGATCACAGTCAATGGCGGTGCTGACCCGAGGGGCCAAATGGCCTACTCCTGCATCCATTGACTATTGTCTATTGTCTATATCCCTCCCTCTGGCTTTACATGTCACTCCTTTTCTCTCCTTATGTGTCACCCTTCTGTCTCATTTTCATCTCTAGCCTTTATTCACTAACTGTTCCCTTCCTCACCTGTATCTGCCGATCACTGGCCAGACTTTGTCCCGCCCCAACCTCTTTTTCAGCTCTCTCTCCTCTACTACAATTCATCTGAAGAAGGATCCCGATCGGAAACGTCCACTGTTCCTTCCCTCCACTGATGCTGCTTGAGCCATTTGAGTTACTCCAGCACTTTGTGTTTTGCTCAAGATTCCAGCATTTGAAGTTCCTTGAAACTTCAAATATCTTATTGTTGGTTACCTAGTCAGCGAATGCAGTGCCGGAGACTCAGGTTCGATCCTGACTACGGGCGCCCTCTGTACGGAGTTTGTACGTTCTCCCCGAGATCTTTGGTTTCCTCCCACACTTCAAAGACGTACAGGTATGTAGGTTAATTGACTGGGTAAAATGTAAAAAATTGTCCCTAGTGTGTGTAGGATAGTGTTAATGTGCGGGGATCGCTGAGCGGCGCGGACTCGGTGGGCCGAGGGGCCTGTTTCCGCGCTGTATCTCTAAATCTAAATCTAATATCTAAAATCTCTAAATTAGATAATCAGATTGTTTTTTGCGAGAAAACCCATGTGGTCACAGGGAGAACGGCCAAACTCCGTAGTCAGGATCGAACCCGGGTCTCTTGCGCTGTTGGGCAACAACTCTACCACTGCGCCCAGTAGCAGGTATCAGGACAGGTAGCAGGAATAAAAGTAGAGATGTGCATCTCCTTCCGACTGTTTGGGTAAATAAGTTCCTTTAGATTTTATGGATACCTTGTCTTTTCAAATGACACATACTTTGGATCTTTGGGCTTGGACTTGGTCTTTGGACCCATCACCATTGTCCCCTGCACCATTCCAAATCATTTCGAGACACTACTAATTGAGTCATTAACTGAATGGCAAAACAATTATACACCTAATCCAGGTCAACCATCGATTACCCGTTCAACCCTAGTTCTGTGCTATCCCACTTTCTCACCCACTGCTTACACACCAGGGACAATTCACAGAGGACAATTAAACCTACAAACCCGCACGTCCTTACGCACGATGTGGGGAAGGAAACATGGGCAGCTGGTGGAAACCCACGCGGTCACAGAGAGGGCAATCAAACGTCACAAATACAGCACCTAAGGTCACGATCGAACTTGGATCTCTAGCATTGTGAGACAGCAGCTCTATCAGCTATACCATTGTCCCACCCTATATCTAAAGCCCACATATAATTATCCAGTAATCTGGAGGAGTCTTGAAAAGTCTTAACAATTTAGTTTGTTCAATTAAGTTTTCCTTTCCATCTCCTTCATTATCTAATGCACATATATACTTTTATTTTACTTTAAAAAAATATTGATATACAGACTTTCAATGAATCTACATGGGTTTGCTAATAAATAAATATTAATACCTGGACAATCTTTTTAAAAGCAATGTGATGCACTGTAATTTAATTCTCAGTATAATTATATGGTACATGTTCATATTATGCTGTATAAAACTAATGATACAAGAGGACTTGTTTTTGATTCACCAGTTCTCTGTTACGTGACTTTCCGTAATGATTTTCCAATTTTCCCACTTTGAGCTTAATGGAATATTAAATATCAAGAGCAAATAAAAAAATTAACAATTATGTGTTAATCGAATAGCACCGAGCCACCTGCCTTTCTATTTCTGTCTCTATTGTGTTGAGTCATTTGTACGTTAAATAAATGTCTTAATACTTGCCCGAGTCTACTAATTACAAACTGGAAATCTAGTAATGATATTGACATGTCTAAAGAAGTGTAATATATTTAAACACAATGACTGTAATGAAAATCGGATGGTGTATTAGATAAGATTTTCCACAGTGGCGCAGCTGGTAGAGCTGCTGCCTTACGTTGCTGGGGACCCGGGTTTGATCCTGACCTTGGGTGCTGTCTGTGTGGAGTTTGCACGTTCTCCATGTGACCACGTGGATCTCCTCCGGATGCTCCGGATTTCTCCCACATCCCAAAAAAGTGTGGGCTTGTAAGTTAATTGGCTTCTTCAGTGGTTCAATGCTTTCTTTATTATCATGTGTACCAAAGTACAATGAAAAACTTTTTTTTACATACATCTCAGCAAGGCTATTACCATACATACGCACTTTTCCCCCCGGTTAGTACAAAATGTACAGAACAACCCGCGGAGCCTATACGCGAGAGGCACCATTTTGGAGTCATTTTACAGTGCCAGCTGCATCTGGCCGCCAAGGCCCTATGTAGCCATCATCTCCATTCTGGTTGTCTTGCGAATCATTGACCCTCCCCTTGCACAGCTCTCTTCAGCCATTGTTCCCATCCGACCTTCAGGGCGCGGAAGGTACGACCCCCGGTTCTTTTTACTGGGCCTTTTGTCCAGCATCTGCCATCATCTCCCTCCATCCTCCTCTCTGTGGCTTCCCCTTTTGGGTGGGTCCCCAGTTCCAGGGTGGGCAAACCAGGCCTGCCATTGGGATCTGGCTCTGGCTTGCTGGTAGTCCATCTTGTCCAAACCAGGCCTGCCATTTGGGATCTGGCTCTGGCTTGCTGGTAGTCCATCTTGCGTGCGCGGCTCGCTCGGAGTCTGTTCCCAGTGTGCAATGAGTGGATGCAAATGTGGGAAAACATGGAACATGGGTGATCGATAGTCGGCATGGGCTCAGTGGGCCGAAGGGCCTGTTTCCATGCTGTATCCTTCAATCGTTTATTTTGATACGTAGGTGCGGTTGAAGGGACAGAATAAAAAGGAAGAGGGAATGAAAGCTTTGTGACTTGCGACAGAGTTTTGTGTGTGTGTGTGTGTGTGTGTGTGTGTGTGTGTGTGTGTGTGTGTGTGTGTGTGTGTGTGTGTGTGTGTGTGTGTGTGTGTGTGTGTGTGTGTGTTCATAACTTCATAAGTCATGGCAGCAGAATTAGGTCATTCGGCTCATCATGTCTATTCCGCTATTCAATCATGGTTGACCTATCTTTCCCTCTCAACCCCATTCTCCTGCCTCTCCCCGTAACCCCTGACACATGTACTAATCATGTCTTTCTGAACACATGCCCCAGTGGACAAAGTGCTCCTTTTTGCACCATGCACTGTGCTGCTTTTCCCGACTGTGTCTCTCTCCCCCGCCCGCACTGTCACACGTACCACCATGATGAATGATCAAGTCCTGCTCTAGCCTGTTCTCCACTCCTAGTTTAGAGGTCTCCATTATAGTAGATGCCATTTGCTCCTGTGAGCTGGAATTAGAAATTGAAGGGCTCATAATGAAATGGGATATACAAACAAAGCAAATAACAGCCTGCTTAACCATTCAATGAGAAATTGGCAAATATGATCTTTGCTCTTAACTCCACTTTCATGTCCAATCTCCATAACAGTTCCAAAACTATACCTTGTAAGATTTGAGAAGTTTTCCCTCATTCTGCAATCAACACCAAACCAAAGAGCTGCAGTTTGGACATTTTACACGGGAGACTGGGGCTGATAGCGGAGAAAGGCTGCGGTCAGTTTACCAAGGGATGTCACAATCCGTGGGTCCCAAGATGGCCGCGGGACCTCGTGACCAGCCACAAAAGCAAAAACCCCACAGCCCAGTCTCTAGAGTTTCTGCAAAGCTACGGCCAAGACAATAGATGGATATTGGCCGTGCAGAAACCCGCGAAACCAGGTCGAAGTCCAGACACTGGGGCGCTGACATCAGCATACTCACAATGCCCCAAGCCGACCTACACAATTAATCCCGTTAAGGGGGGGGCACAATAGCCCATAGAAACCTACCTGGCAGGTGATGGGAAACCATTTAAACCCATCACCTCTTAACGAGAAACAGATTAACAGACCGTCTAGCCATCACCGGTACCCCCGGACATAACGCAGAACAGAGAGAAAACTCGAAACCTATCTTTGAAACAAAGAGATCCCGAGATCTGGCCGGAGATAGGACGGGTCAGGATTAGTATAACTGGCCACGGTTTTTGGGTTTGAAAAATCGGGAAAAACGGAACGCAAGAAGGGGACAGCAGTCAGAAGGAAGAAGAAGAAGTCTCACGGCAGGTCAGAGAACGCAACGAATGGCACGGAGAACGGAGACGCACCGAGAAGAACGGAAGGAAGAAACTCACGGAACAAGCACGACCCTCACGGAAAACAGCGGAGAAGCAGCACGAACAGCCAGTAACCCCAGTAATAGCCCCATGGTGAGCATGTACCCCGATCCTGCACATCCTGGACATAGTTTTAGTGTAGAGGGGAGGGTGGCTTAATTAACGTGGGTGTATAAGTAAATATGTGTTGGCCAATTTTGCAATGTGTCGTACGTTCCCCATCTTACAGTCGAGTATATGTCTTATAGAACTGTGCGTTTATAATTCAGAGTCAAAGTATTCATGTAATTCAGTATATGTCTTATAGAACTGTGCGTTTATCATTCAGAGTCAAAGTATTCATGTAATTCAGTATATGTCTTATAGAACTGTGTAAAAGCATTCATGTACCATAGTCCCAAGCGCTCAATAAAAGCCTTATTCCGTTTAAACCCTGGTCTTCAAATCTGGTCTGGTTGAATTTTTCTGCACTATCAACGCTCCTGCATCTAAGTCCAGTGTCTAGAACCGTAGGGGGTGAGTGGGTCGAACCACTCACGGGGAACCAGTGTGCGCGGCCTGGTCGAGGGACCAGAGCAAGGCACGGGGACCTTAGGTCGGGCGAAAGCTCGGCGCAGAAACCCCTTACAACCTCAACCCTGAACTTACACATTATCTGGCATATTGGGCTTGTCCTATTTTCCTGCATTTGGCCCATAGCCATCTCCACCCTGCTTAACAGAAGTTGCATCTCTGGTACAAAGTTTCAAGGATTCATAACCTAATGAGTGAGGAAATTCTTCCTTGCTTCTGTTTTAAATGGGCGACCTTTTGTTACTGATTATTCCCTCAGTTCTAGATTTCCCCCAACAGTGTAAACAAGTTACACGAAGCCCCTGTGGAATAATCTAAGAGGTCAGCACCCATTTCTCTACATGCCAACGGGTTTTAGGCCAACCTGCTGTGTCTTATCTCATCCGTCAGCCCCCTCACCTCAGGAAGCTTGGATAAAAGGAGAGGAAGTAACTCCGAGCCTGGACAACACCACCACATGCACATCCTCACCAGCCTTTGGCAGGAAGAACAATTAAAAAAAAAAACATTTTTAAAACATATTGTTAGAAATCTTAAGAAAGAACAGAGACTGCTTGAAGTTCTTGGTAGGTGAGGTGGAGTCTGTGATGGAGAACAGCTATCATCTTCAGAATTTTGTTTCGTTTAGAGGTGCAGTGCGGAAACAGGCCCTTCAGCCCACCGATTTCGCACAGACCAGTGATCCCTGCACATTAATGCTACGCTACACACACTAGGGACCATTTTACATTTATACCAAGCCAATTAGCATACAAACCTGTACACCTTTGGAGTGTGGGAGGAAACCGGCGGTCTTGGAGAAAACCCGCGCAGGTCACAGTACATACAGCACCCGTAGTAAAGATCAAACCTGGGTCTCTGGTGCCGTAAGGCAGTAGCTCTACCTCTGCGCCACCGTGCTGCCTGTATAATATTAGAACTTAGATAAGGCGAAGGGCAGGCGATGTTAAATAACAGATGGATGAAGGTACAATGTTGATTCAGGCTGATATTCCCACTAGGTGAAGTGGTTTCACGAGTCAGTGATACCACCTACGGAGGTGCAAATGTTGGGAGAACTCTCCATGTTGAGATGAATTAAAAAGGTTGTGACTATTTCTGGCAAGAACACCATTTATTGTCTGTTCTTATTTGCCCTGTGGATTGCTGGGAGGTTAGCTCCATTACTGTGGACTTATAGTCATATCAAGTCATGTCAGTCAATCATTTTCCCAGGATAGAGGATTCCAAAACTAGGGGGCCAAGGCTTAAGGTGAGAGAGGAGTGATTTAAAAGGGAATTCAGGAGCAACGGTTTCATACAGGGTTTAGTCCGTACCTGGTGTGAGCTGTGAGAGGAAGCTTTAGAAGCAGAAACAATTATAGCTTTTTATTTAAAATAATACATTTGTACAGCTATATGGATAGGAAGGGTTCATCGACCGAAGGGCCAAATGCAAGCAAGTGGGATGAATCCAACATGCCAACTTGGTCTGCATGGACAAGGTGGGCTGAAGGGCCTGTTTCCGTGCTGTACAGCTCTGTGATTCTAAGACCAAGGAAGGACCAAGCATTACAAGCAGGGAACAGTTGCAGCTGCTGGAAATCTGAATGGAAAAAATATTAGAGTTACTCAGCCATCAGCGATGGAGCAAACGGAGGTTGATTATCGTATATCAGAACAAGGAAAATTTAGAAATTATGTTTAAGCTTCCTACCCTCTCCTTCGACAAACACATCAAACACATCACAAAGACAGCCTTCTTCCACCTCAAAAACATTGCCCGTCTCCGTCCATCCCTCTCCTCCACAGCTGCAGAAACTCTCATCCACGCCTTCATCACCTCCCGTCTGGACTACTGCAACAGCCTCCTCTATGGCGCACCCTCAAAAATCATCAGTAAACTTCAATACATTCAAAACTCCGCTGCCCGTCTACTCACCCACACCCCGATCCGTGACCATATCACCCCCGTCCTTTACAAACTCCACTGGCTCCCCATCCCCCAGAGAATCCAGTACAAAATCCTCCTCATGACCTACAAAGCCCTCCATAACCTGGCCCCATCCTACCTGACCGACCTCCTCCACAGGCACACTCCCACCTGCACCTTCCGCTCTGCTGCTGCCAATCTCCTATCCCCCCACATCCGGACCAAACTCAGATCCTGGGGGGACAGGGCTTTCTCCATCGCTGCTCCCACCCTATGGAACTCACTACACCAAACCGTCAGAGACTCCTCCTCACTCACCACATTCAAAACATTACTGAAGTCTCACCTGTTCAGTACTGCCTTCAACCACTGAAGGTCACCTCACCTTCTGTCTCCTTTCTCTGTTCGTTTACTTATTTATCTATTTATTCATTTCCCTATGTTCTTTAAATCCCTGTAAAGCGTCTTTGAGTATATGAAAAGCGCTATATAAATGTAATGTATTATTATTATTATTATTACTTCTGATGAAAGGCCATTCACCTGAACCCTTTTTCCAAATATGTCATCTGACGCACTGAGTGACATCCAACTTTCTCTGCTTTTACATTTATACCAAGCCAATTCACATACAAACCTGTACGCCTTTGGAGTGTGGGAGGAAACCGGCGATCTTGGAGAAAACCCGCGCAGGTCACGGGGAGAACGTACAATAGATTTCCCTCCTTGAAGGACATTTGAACTTTCATTCATTTGTTCAAAATCTCTCTATGTCAACATCTACATCTCTCGTTTCCCTTTCCCCTGACTCTCAGTCTGAAGAAGGGTCTCGACCCGAAACGTCACCTATTCCTTTTCTCCAGGGATGCTGTCTGACCTACTGAGTTAATCCAGCATTTTGTGCCTATCTTCGGTTTCGAGGACAGCTCAGTCGTTTGTTGGTCACTGTAACTCATACTAGCTTCATAAACCCCAGACTAGTAGTCAAAATATATAACAGAATTTGACTTTCTGAGCTGCAATGATGAGTTTGACTTGGGTTTCTAGATTTGTACTCTTGGATACCAGTTGAGTAGAGTAACCACGTTGCTCCTATACTTTATTCAGGTAACAGAACAGCCACTAGTCATCATGAAACTGGCTGGCAGCTTCAGCGGTGCTTACAGCTCATCAAATTACAGAAGAGGTGTGCAATACTATTGCAGAGGAAATTTATGAGGATGTTATCTGCACCGATGGTGCAGCAGGTAGAGCCACAGCCTCAAAGTGCCAGAGTCCCAGGTTCAGTTCTTACCTTGGTTGCTGCCTGCATGAAGTTTGCATGGTCTCCCTATGACTACATGGGCTTCCTCCAGGTGCTTCAGTTTCCTCATGACCTCAACCCACAAGACTTGTGGGTTGGTAGATTAATTAGCAGCTGTACACTGCCCCTTAGTGTGTGAGTGAGTGGCAGAGATAAATGTGGAAGGGGATGGGTGAGTGGTAGATTCTGGTGGGAGATGATATGAAGGTGGGGGCAATAAAAATGGGATTAATGTCAGGTTAGTGTAAATGGGTGGTTGATGGTTGGCATGGACGGTGGGCCGAATGGCATGTTTTCGCACAGTATCACTTTGACTTGAAGAACTTGAAAGATTGGTTAACACTTGGGTGTTTTCTTTGCAACAGGGGGGCTGCAAGGGAAATTTAATAAAGAAGTGTAAAGTTTTGAAAGGCTTAGATAGAGTAATTAAGAAGGCACTATTCCCCTTCTCTGAGAGGTTTAAAAAAGACTGGAGGGAGTGAGGGTTGAAATCGAGTAAAGGTAAGTGGTGGTAGTATTGGGAAACGAGGAATAATGTTTTCACTTGGAGGAGGGTAGGTGCTTAAAATCTATCGGAAAAAAATCTGCAGATCATGGTTTATATCTAAGGTAGGCACAAAATGCTGGAGTAACTCAGCGGGTCAGGCAGCATCTCGGGAAAGAAGGAATGGGTGACATTTCGGGTCGAGACCCGTCTTCAGACTTTTGCGTCTACCTGCTTATAGTCTGAGGCGGAATTCCTCCCACATTGCTAAGACATGCAGGATGGTAGGTTAATTGTCTTCTGTAAATGACTCCTGGTGTGTAGGTGGGGGGGGGTCGAATCTGAAATGGTAGAATATGGAGAGAATAGGCTACAGAGAAAATCAGTGGGGAGTGGGATTACTTGCTAGGCCAAGTTGGGCCAAACGGGGCTGTTTTTAAGCTGCATGACTCGATAAGTGTCTATTTGTCTGAATTGTATCTGGTGTTCAGAGAGTATAAGAAAATAACTGCAGATGCTGGTACAAATCGAAGGTATTTATTCACAAAATGCTGGAGTAACTCAGCAGGTCAGGCAGCATCTCAGGAGAGAAGGAATGGGCGACGTTTCGGGTCGAGACCCTTCTTCAGACAGTGGTTGTTGGGAAGTGGGTTAAGGTGTTTTGGGGAGTTAAGGCTAAGGTAAGTGTGTGCTGGGTTCTTGGAGGGGGGTTGGTGGGTTAACATAGATTAATTGGGGTAAAATTAAAAAAAGAAATTGCCTATCTCTTTGGGCCATGATCAGAAGTTTTGGAGACATGGAGGTTGCAAGATGGAGCCGGAACCTAGCAACCTCTGCGTGCTGTTCCGGAAGAGGATCTTTAGACTTTAAAGATACAGCACGAAAACAGGCCCTTCGTCGCGCCGACCAGGGATCAACCATGCACTGGCACTATCATACACTCTGGGGACAATTTACAATATTGTTGTTTTTATTGGGAGATACTAAAGGAATATTATCAAGATTCATTTTAGATAAATATCAGGAAAGATTTCTCAAAATAGCAATAGCAACAGCAAAAAAATGTGTGGCGGTCACTTGGAAAGATCACAATGAAATAAGAATTGCAAGATGGTATGCAGAAATGCGTAGTTGTATCCCATTAGAAAAAGCTACTTATAATCTGAGAGATAAATATGATTTCTTTTTGAAACTTTGGAACCCATTCACTTTAAAACTAGGATTAAGAATTGGAAATATTTAATTTCAGGATTGTTTTGATACCCCTAAAAATAATTTAATAAGAAATTAGCCGGAAGTGTTTCCTTCTTGTCTCCAGGTTTCCTTCTTTCTTCTTTCTTCTTTCTTTCTTTCTTTCCTTTTTTAATTTTTTTTATTTCTTTATCTTTCTTCTTCTCCTTTTACCTCTTTTTTCTAACTGGGGGCTGGGGGGTTGTGGGTGGGGAGATAATACAGAACAATACAGGTATAATCGAATTTAAATGTATAATCGAATTTATAATGTAGGTACCATCGCGTACTATGAGTTCATACATGTATTTGTTTTGTTAAAATTTGAATAAAATTTAAAAAACAAAACAAAAAAAACCTGTACATCTTTGGAGTGTGGGAGCACCTGGAGGAAACCCACGTGGTCAGAGGTAGAATGAACAAACATTATATTGACAGCACTCGAGGTCAGGATTGAACGGCACTGTAAGGCAGCAACTCTACCGCTGCACCACTCTGCTGTCCATTAGGCTCTATTGCGCTCATACGTGATCTAGCTGGAAAGCATGCAGAACAAGCTTTTCACTGTATCTCTGTATACATAACAATGAATGAACAAATTAACCTCTAAGGTATGGAAATACGAAAAAAATTGACACCAAATTACTTTAGGACCAAACTTTTGGTAGATGAGATGTTTAAGAGGTAGATTTTAAGGACCCAGTGTCTCATCATTTCTGAAGTATGGATGCCTTCTGCATCTTATGTTGGAAATTCAGCACAATAAACGGGTGGAATAACTCTGTATAATTTGCACCATCTGAATTGACGCCTTGCTTGCTGGGCACTTGCAGCGATAGAACGCAGCAGGGAGTTGGAAGCAGGTGCCCTGCTGAGGAAGTCTGTTTGTGCAGGACCTCCCCAGGTGCCAGCGAGCTGCGACACTGTGAAGCCACACGGTGAACTGCTGGTGTCAGCAAGCCCGCGCGCGTGGGAGGCATGCGAAGCCTGTGAGACATCTTCTCGGGATGAGGGGAAGCTTGTCACCTGATGATTCAAAGGTAGACACAAAATGCTGGAGTGATCTCTGGAGAGATGCTGCCTGTCCCACTGAGTTACTCCAGCATTTTGTGCCTACCTTCGATTTAAACCAGCATCTGCAGTTCTTTCCTACACCTGATGATCCATTCTGGTCCAGCATTATACACCTTCTGGCTGGCTGGCAAGCAGGGGGCAGGGAAGAAAGAACCAATTATTTTAAAATCGCCGTCACATTTTTGCTAAGCCAATTATCAAAATGCTAAAGAAGGTTTAGAATATTCTATTTTGCAAATATTTTGGCATAGAGTCATAGAATAAGGGCAGCACGGTGGCGCAGCAGTAGAGTTGCTGCCTCACAGCGCCAGAGATCTGGGTTGGATGCTGACTATGGGTGCTGTCTGTACGGAGTTTGTACGTTCTCCTCGTGACCGCGTGGGTTTTCTCCGGGCGCTCCAGTTTCCTCCCACACTCCAAAGACGTGCAGGTTTGTAGCTTAATTGACATCCGGGGAAAAAAAATTAAAAACTGTCCCTAGTGTATACGATAGTGGTAGTGTTCGCTGGTCTTAGTGGGCCAAAGGGCTTGTTTCTGCGCTGAGTCTAAAGTCTACAGAATCATAGTTATACAGCACCAAAACAGATCCTCAGACCACTTTGTCCATGCTAACCAAGGTGGCATTGTGTAGTCCAACTACTCCAGTATTTGGCCAATATCTCTCTAAACCCTCCTTACCCTCCTTACCCATATATATCTGCCAAATATATTTTAAGGTCATAATTGACCTCTCCTCCACAAGAACCCAGCACATGCTTACCTTAGCCCTAAAACCCCAAAACACCTAAACCTACTTCCCAACAACCACTTCCTGAACACCAGATACAATGCAGACAACTGGACACTCATAGAGTCATGCAGCACAAAAACAGTCCCTTTGACTCAACTCGTCCAAGATGCCCCATCTAAGCTGGTCTCATTTACCCACATTTCACCTCAAAAACCTTTCCTATCCATGAACCTGTCCAAATGTCTTGTAAAATGTTGCTGTTGTCCCTGCTTTTACCATTTCCTCTGGCAGCTCGTTCCAAATACCCACCATCCTCTGTGAAAAAGATCCCCTCATTAAAGGAGAAATCTTTTCCCCTCTCACCTTAAAATTATGCCCTCTCGTTCTTGATCCCCCAACCCTGAGGAAAAGACTCTGTGCATCTACGCTATCTATTCCCCTCATGATTTTAGTTTAGTTTAGTTTAGAGATACAGCACGGAAGCAAGGCCCTTCGGCCCTCCGAGACTGCACTGACCAGCGATCCCGGAAAATTGATGCTATCCTACAAGGTAGGGACAATTTACATTTATACCAAGTCAATTAACCTACAACTTTACGTCTTTGGAGTGTGGGGGGAAAACGAAGATCTCGGAGAAAATTCACGCAGGTCACTGGGAGAACGTCCAAACTCTGTACGGACAGCATCCGTGGTCAGGATCGAACCCGGGTCTCTGGCACTAAGGCAGCAACTCTACCGCTGCGTCACCCTGCCGCCCTGTAATTTTATACATCTCTACAAGATAACCCATCAGCCTCAACCACAAACCTATTGTGCTACTGCTGCAAGTAGGGATTTCATTGTTCTGTCTCAGTGTAAAATACTCTTAGATCTTGACTCCTGCGCTCCAGGGAAGAAATGCTCAGCCTGTCCAATCTCTCCCTGTAGCTCTGGCACTCGAATTCTGGTAGCGTCCTTCTCTGCAATCTTTCTAGCTCAATGGCATCTTTCCTGAAGCAAAACTGAACACAATGACTCACTTCAGAAAATTAATTACAATCATCAGTCTGTGGATAACAGATCCCAGGCTCCACAGCCACTTCCCCCAAATTATAAAGATGAATTCTCCTTCATTTTTTATATAAACCGATACTTACCCTCTACTTTTTGGCATAAGAGCAGTCAAGGCATAAAAAGCCAAGTGGCATTGAACTAAGGGAACGAAGATCAAAGTGGCAATTAGTGATAAGGTCGCTAATCTAAGTCTAACAAGGGGGCAGGACTCACACACTGAATGGAAGGGTTCTGGGGAGTGTTGATCTAGGATTAAGGATCTAGGAGTGCAGGTACATAGTTCCTTGAAAGTAGTAGATAGGATAGTTAAAAAAGCTTTTGGCACAGTGGCCTTTATCAGTCAGAGTGTTGAGTAGGAGGGACTAGTATAGATGGGGCATGTTGGTTGGCGTGGGCAATTTGGGTCGAAGGGCCTGTTTCCACGCTGTTTGACTATGAAGCTATCTCAGTTAATGAGAGTACAAGTGGGGCAAGTGTCTGCAAACTGATACCGTAATGTAGCAGCAAGTGGTTAAGTTACTAGACTAGTGTCCAGAGGGCTGGGTTAAGGTTCTCAAGGCATGAATGCATATCTCACCTTGGCAGCTGGGAATGAAGTGGAGCGGCTTGTTTCAGGCAAGGACGTGCCCATAACATGGCAGTCAGGTTTGTAGGTCGGACTCGGCCTCAAATTTGTGATTAAGAGGTGTTAAAACACCATGGTCTGTAAAATATTACCTCGAACAAGCCGGCTTTTAGGATGTCTCCATGCAAACAGGATCGCTCTTGCAACCCAACTTGCCCACACCTGCCAACAAGTCCCTGCTACACTAGTCCCACCTGCCTGCATTTGGCCCATATCCCTCCAAACTAGTCTTATCCATGTACCTGTCTAACCGTTTCTTAAACGTTGGGATAGTCCCTGCCTCAACTACCTCCTCCGGCAGCTTATTCCATACCCCCACCACCCTCTGTGTGAAAAAGTTACCCCTCAGATTCCTATTAAATCTTTTCCCCTTCGCCTTAAATCTATGTCCTTTAGTCCTCGATTCACCTATTCAAGGCAAGAGATTCTGTGCATCCATATGATCTATTCCTCTCATGAGATCTATAAGATCACTCCGCATCCTCCTATAGCTCAGACCCTCTAGTCCTGGCAACATCTTCATAAATCTTCCCTGTACCCTTTCCAGCTTGACAACATCTTTCCTATAACATGGTGCCCAGAACTGAACCCAATGCTCTAAATGTGGCCTCACCAACATCTTGTTCAACTGCAACATGATCTCCCAACTTCTATACTCAATACTCTGACTGATGAAGGACAATGTGCCAAAAGCCTTTTCAACAACCCTGTCTACCTACGATTTCACAATTCAAGGAAAAATGCACCTATACACCTTTGGAAAAAAATCCTTGATTTTTAGAGTGCAGGTGTGATTTTTAGCTTAATAATGTGAAAGACAGATCTAAAAAAAAACACTAGACCAAGTTGGGCCCAAACCTCTCCTGCATTGGTGCAGCACCCTCTCCTCCCCCCTCCCCCTCCCCTCTCCCCCCCACCTCCCCTCCCCTCCCCCTCCCCTCCTTCCCCCTCCCCCCCTTCCCCCTCCCCTCCCCCCCTTCCCCTCCCCCCCTTCCCCTCTCCTCTACTCTCCAGGTGCTCCAGTTTCCTCCTACTCTCCAAAGACATACAGGCATATCGGTTAACTGGCTTCAGTAAACATTGTAAATCGTCCGTAGTGTGGAGCATAGAAGTACTGGTGTACGTTGATCGCTAGTTGGCGTGGACTCGGTGGGCTGGAGGGGCTGTTTCTGCACTGTATCTCGAAGCTAAACTAAACTAATTATGGCTCGAGGGGAGGCTCTCAATAATGTTAAGGCAGTATATGCGCCCAGTGGTCTAAAATAGCTCTAAAAGATATGTTATTCGTGCCATATATGCAATTAATTATACAAATATGAGTTATTTGTGCCATTGCGCAGTTCCAACCGTGCCAGGAAACTCCTCAACTACATCTTCTGGATTAATTTTGCAAATTTGATTGCATAAGACCATAAGACTTAGGAGCAGAATTAGGCCATTCAGCCCATCGAATCTGCCCTGCCATTTGATCAAGGCCGATCTATTTTTCCCTCTCGGCCCATTCTCCTGCCTTTTCCCTGTAACCTTAGATACCCTTACCTACAAGAACCTATCAATCTCCGCTTTAAAGATGTCCAATGACTTGGCCTCCTCTGCTGTCTGCGGCAATGAATTCCACAGATTCACCACCCTCCGACTAAAGATATTCTTCCTCATCTCCATCATAAAGGTATGTCTTTTTATACTGAGGCTGAGCCATTTGGTTCAAGACTCTCCCATTGCTGTAAACATCCTCTCCAAATCTACTCTGTGCAGGCCCTTCCTTATTCAGTAGGTTTCATTGAGATCCCCCGGCGTCCTTTTAAACTTCAGCGAGCCTTAAACCCCTGTCCCACTTAGGCGTTTTTTTAAGCGACTACAGGCGACTAGGCTGTTGCCTCACGGTCGCCGGGGTGTCGCCTGCACGGCCGTGAGTCGTCTCCAAAGAGTCGTAGCGTTTTTCTGGTCGCCGCTGGATTTTGAAATGTTTAAACATTTTCGGCGACTGTTGGTTTGACGCCAATGATCGTAGCTTGATGTCTCCTGACGTGGTCGCTGTCGTAGGTTGTCGCCAGGTGGCGTAGGTTGTCGCCGGTACTGACCGGTGAATTCCATTGGCGACTACCTACGTCAACCTATGTCATCCGGCGACAGGTACCGGCGTCAAAACCGGAGGCGAAAACGATGTGAATTGACTTCGGTTGTTGCCGACAGGGTCGTAGCTTGTCGCGGGTGGACGTAGGTTGACTTCAGTTGTCGTAGGTTGTCGCCAGTGTGGTCGTAGGTTGTCGTAGGCGCGGTCGTAGGTGGACGTCCTAAGTCGCGACGATTGGGTCGCCGGTATCTAAAATTACGAGAGGCAGGGACAGGGTAGATAGGGTGGAAATGTCCAACACGAGAGGGACATACTGGAGGGCATAACAATAGACAATAGACAATAGACAATAGGTGCAGGAGGAGGCCATTCGGCCCTTCGAGCCAGCACCGCCATTCAATGTGATCATGGCTGATCATCCTCAATCAGTACCCCGTTCCTGTCTTCTCCCCATACCCTCTGACTCCGCTATCCTTAAGAGCTCTATCCAGCTCTCTCTTGAATGCATTCAGAGAATTGGCCTCCATTGCCTTCTGAGGCAGAGAATTCCACAGATTCACAACTCTCTGACTGAAAACGTTTTTCCTCATCTCAGTTCTAAATGGCTTACCCCTTATTCTTAGACTGTGGCCCCTTGTTCTGGACTCCCCCAACATTGGGAACATGTTTCCCTTAATAACCTTATATCTTTCGATAAGATCCCCTCTCATCCTTCTAAATTCCAGTGTATACAAGCCTAGTCGCTCCAGTCTTTCAACATACAACAGTCCCGCCATTCCAGGAATTAACTTAGTAAACCTACGCTGCACGCCCTCAATAGCAAGAATATCCTTCCTCAAATTTGGAGACCAAAATTGCACACAGTACTCCAGGTGCAGTCTCACTAGGGCCCTGTACAACTGCAGAAGGGCCTCTTTGCTCCTATACTCAACTCCTCTTGTTATGAAGGCCAACAATTTGGCCGTTCGGCCCATCAAGTCTACTCCGCCATTCAATCATGGCTGAACTATCTCTCCCTCCTAACCCCATTCACCTGCTTTCTCCACATAACCTCTGACACCTGTGCTAATCAAGAATCTATCTATCTCGGCCTTAAATATATCCACTGACTTGGCCTCCACAGCCTTCTGTGGCAAAAAAATCCACAGATTCACCACCCTCTGACTAAAGGAATTACTCCTCAACTCCTTCCTACACGAACGGACCTTATAGTGGACAGCCGCCAATAACAGACAATATCCCCCTCACCATGGCCCCTTGTTGTGAGGGCTTACAGTATTGTCAAATTTTGCATCATCTAAAAATGTTGAAATCAATCTCCGAACACCACCTCCAATCATTGATGTACAAGGAAAATGAATGACCCACCAAATTTGGATTCTACTGGTTAAGCTGATTAAAATTAATGTACACTGTTGCAAAGCATTTTAGAACACTGTGTGATGCCATAAAAGTGGGAATTATTTGTCACGTTTTGTGAAGCCGGCATCTGTTCCTTGTTCTGTACTGTGTGGGTGGGGATAATCTGTACAGCTAATGGCAAAGTTTCCAGGATGCCAGATTGAGAATTTAATTCCTACCCAGTGCTCCCCTGGGACATTAGCTTTACCCCAGCACAAAGCCAGATTCAGTCCAATCCACACTTGTTTCTCCCTGACTAGAACTATTAGTTTAGTTTAGTTTAGTTTAGAGATACAGCGCGGAAACAGGCCCTTCGGCCCATCGAGTCCATACTGGCCAACGATCCAAGCACATTAACACTATCCTACACACACTGGGGACAATTTTTTACACATACACCAATCCAATTAGCCTACAAACCTGTACGTCGTTGGAGTGTGGGAGGAAACCGAAGATCTCGGAGAAAACCCACACGGTCAGGGGGAGAACGTACAAACTCCGTACAGACAGAACCTGTGGTCAGGATCGAACCTGGATGTCCGCCGCTGAAAACGCTGGAAGGCAGCAACTCCACCGCTGCGCCAACGTGGCCGCCCGAACCTCTTGCAGAAGTGAATCATCTCAAGATCAGATGTGCTGAGTCTCCCATGAACATGGTGTGTAGGCAGCACAGTGGCACAACTGGTCGAGCTGCTGCCTCACCGTGCCAGAGACCCGGGTTCGATCCTGACCTCGGGTACTGCCGGTGTGGAGTTTGCACGTTCTCCCTGTCACCGCGTGGGGTTTCCTCTGGGTGCTCCAGTTTCCTCCAACGTCCCAAGGACATGCAGGTTTGAAGGTTAATTGGCCCTCTGTAAATTTTTACTTTCGTCTGCAGGGCGCAGAAGCAAAAGTGAGATAACATAGAGCTCGTGTGAATGGGTGGTCGGTGTGGTCTAGTTGGTGTGAAGGGTTTAGTTTAATTTACAGATATAGTGTGGAAACAGGCCTTTCGGCCCACAGAGTCCACACCGACCAGCGATCCCCTCACATTAACACAAGCCTACACACACTAGGAACAATTTACATTTGTACCAAATATACAAACCCAAGCCAATTAACCTACAAACCTGCACGTCTTTGTAGTGTGGGAGGAAACCGAAGATCTCGGAGAAAACCAACCTGGTCATGGAGAAAACGTCCAAACTCCGAACAGAGTGCACCCGTAGTTGGGATTGAACCCGGGTCTCTGGCGCTGAAAGCGCTGTAAGGCAGCAACTCTACCGCTGCGCCACCGTGCCGCCAATCACCGGGTCTATTATGCTGTCAACTAAACTAAATTAAACTAAACTCCATGAAGGCCAACCAAAGCTCAATCTTTTATTCTTGAGTTACTTGCTAATATTTCAACCGTTATTTAGTTGCATGAAGCTCATTGTTGTCTGGTTGCAGGTATCAGCAGGTACTAGCAGCCCAGTGACACAGTGGGCACCAGAAATCATGGCTCGAAGCTCCATGACTCTCTAAAGCTTTAATGGAAACCCGAGGGGCAACCTTTTCACACAGAGGGTGATAGGTATATGGAACAAGCTATCAAACAAGGTAGTTGAGGCAGTACGAAAACAACATTTAATAGATATTTGGACAGATACTTGGATGGGAAAGCTTTAGAGGGATACTAGTTGGGCCCAAACCTCTCCTGCATTGGTGCAGCGCCCTCTCCTCCCCTCTCCTTCCCCTCCCCCTCCCCCTCCCCCTCCCCCTCCCCCTCCCCCTCCCCCTCCCCCTCCCCCTCCCCCTCCCCCTCCCCCTCCCCCTCCCCCTCCCCCTCCCCCTCCCCCTCCCCCTCCCCCTCCCCCTCCCCCCTCCCCCTTCCCCTCCCCCCTTCCCCTCCCCCCTCCCCCTTCCCCTCCCCCATTACATCCCGCTCAACCCCCCTTATCCTCCCTCCACTCCCTCCCTCCCCCCTCCCTCCCTCCCTAGGAGATAGATTTAAACTTTAAAATGTGAATAACTTTAAAAATATAACACCGATTTTAATGAAACGTCTTCCATTAGCACGAAAGGGACGAACGTGAGTAAGGTGGGCCTAAAATTGTCGTGCTATCGTGTACCGTTTTGGCTGTAGTTCAGGAACAAACAAACAAACAAACGAGAGTTTTAGTTCATAGATGGGCCAAGTGCAGCCTGGTGGGACTAGTATAGATGGACATCTTGGTCAGAGCACGGGCAAGTTGGGTCAAAGGGTCTGTTTCTGTGCTGTATGACTATGACTCTGTCCCTGATGCCAGACTCCCAACTTTAAGGAAATCATTTAATCCTTCTGTCCCTAAAGTCTTCTACGCCTTCGTGAGAATACCTCTTGCACTTCCAATTACCAATGGCCAATCTCAGGTTCCCTGAACTTGTTCTGTTATTCAGCAAGTGAATAAACGATTGAGCCTTGGCCCACACTGCTCGTTCCTGCACATTACCCAAACATGTCACAACGGCAGGACCTCACGTCTGAGGCAAGTTACAAGATCCACTCACGTGACCCACTGGAGCTCGATCCTTCATTGCAACTGGAAGTCCTCAGGGTTGACTACACTGAGTTGTAATACCAGCTCTGTGCTCGTCCAGGTGGGACACATTAAGCATTCCAATTTTAGGTAACCTCTAACAACCTCCGCATCCCTCTCCCTTTTTTTCCTCGTATCTCTCCCCTCCGCAGCCACCCCCCCTCCCCCACCTCTCCCCTGTGCCCCACCTGGACTCGCACCTATTTCTCCCTTCCTCCACCTCCTAAATTCCATCCTCCGACTTCACAATTTGCAACACTTCAAGCTGTCTGCCCCACACCTTCTTCAGCCTTTGTTCCGACCGTCTGCCTGTCAAAAACCTGTACCCACCTATTACCTGCCAGGATTTATCCTGTTGCTCCTCTCTCCCCTCTCCCAGCTTTCTTACTCCCCTCACCCAGCTCCACAATCAATCCGAGGAAGGGTCCTGACCAGAAACGTCACCTCTCCATGTTCTCAGGTGATGTTGCCTGACCCGCTGAGTGACTCCAGCACTAATAGCCCTTCACTTGTAAGCAGTGCTGAGAGAGAGCTGGCAAAATGAGCATCTTGTTAGTCTCCATCTGAAGTGTTGCCAGTCACAAATCACAGCCACTAATGACATCGCAGCTCTCACAATGAGTGCCGATATCAAAGACAAGCTGTTTGTTGATGAATACTTGGACTTTGCACACAGTACAGAATCACGGTCACTGCGAGGAACCAAATGTTTCCCCACTCCCCTCCAAGAGTTGTTTCCTCGTTCAGAGTCGGCCTTCCGCAGGGATCTGGGACTTCACCCAAGGGAGCAATCATCACTTGGATAATTGGTAGGTTAATTGGCTCGAGAGTGGTGAAGGTGTGGAATTCTCTGCCTCAGAAGGCAGTGGAGGCCAGTTCGTTGGATGCTTTCAAGAGAGAGCTGGATAGAGCTCTTAAGGATAGCGGAGTGAGGGGGTATGGGGAGAAGGCAGGAACGGGGTACTGATTGAGAGTGATCAGCCATGATCGCATTGAATGGCGGTGTTGGCTCGAAGGGCTGAATGGCCTACTCCTGCACCTATTGTCTATTGTCTATATAAATGTTAAATTGTCCCTAGTGAGTGTAGGGTAGTGTTAATGTAAGGGGATCGCTGCTCGATGCGGACTTGGTGGGCCGAAGGGCCTGTGTCCGCTCTGTTCGGGACCCTACTTCAGACTCAAATCTGAGGTGTTTGGGGGAAATATTTGAAGCCTTAGATCTCTGTTCTTGGTCATGTTGAAGCCTTGGTCTCTCAGCAGTTGTTTTTACAGACCTAGTGATTGCTTATTTCACAGTTTATCTGATTTTCTAGAATTAGTGCGTGGGCAGTGAGCACACGACTCCGATGGAGCCCATACACATCCTGCATTTGTAAACAGCCACATCAGCAGGAAGCACTAATCACGGAAAAACCTTTGAACTACTGTCTGATGAGCCTTACATCAGTGATGGGAATGTTATTAGAAGGGACTATGAGGGATAGTCAGTCTGAAGAAAGATCTCGACCCGAAATGTCACCTATTCCTTCTCTCCAGAGATGCTGCCTGACCCGCTGAGATAGGTTTAACCTGCATTTGGAAAGGCAAGGACTGATGAGGGACAGTCAGCATCACAGCTTTGGATGTGGAATGTGGTTTCTCATGAATTTGAATGTTTTTTTTTTGAAGAGGTGACCTGGGGATTGATGAGGGCAGTACGGTAGACACGGGAGCTGGTCATCAACTTCAGAAGGTGGGCTGGAGCACTCTCCTCAGTCTGCATTAATGGTCCGTTGGGAATTGGAAGTGGAAGTGGACATGGTTGAGAGCTTTAGGTTTCAAGGTGTAAACATCACCAACGATTTCTCCTGGTCCTACCACATCAACAATATCAAGAAAGCATCCCAAAGCCTCAGAAGATGAAGGAAATTTGGCGTGTTCCCCAACGACTCTTTCCAATTTCTAGGGATGCACCGTAGAAAGCATCCTAACGGGACGCCTCACGGCTTGGAACTACAACGGCCCAGAACCTCAAGAAACTGCAGAGTTGCAAACGCAGTGCAGTCCATCACACAATTCACCCTCCGCCCCCCCTCCCCACCCACCTTCTATCGACTACATCTGCACTTCACGCTGTCTCAGGAAAGCATACAGGGAAGCAAAATCAAGGACCACTCAAACCTCAGTTGTCCTCTCTACGTCGGGCAGAAGATGCAGACGTTAGAAAGCAGGTACCGCTAGATTCAACAACAGTTTCCTCCCTGCTGTTATCAGACTCTTGAATACACCTCTCATATGCTAAGGAACTATTCCCGAACAATTGCCGATCTTACAAACTAACTCGTTGCAACCCTTGCACTTATTTTTATCTGCATTGTAGCTGTAACACTACACAGTGCAATCTGTTTCCTTTCTCTTTGCACAAACTGATGTACCCAGGTATGGTATGATCTGGGATAGACACAAAATGCTGGAGTAACTCAGCGGGTCAGACAGCATCTCAGGAGAGAAGGAATGGGTGACGTTTCGGGTCGAGACCCATCTTCAGACTGATGTCAGGGGAGGGAGCGGGTCAAAGATAGGATGTAGTCGGAGACAGGAAGACTAGTGGGAGAACTGGGAAGGGGAAGGGGATAGAGAGGGGAAGCAGAGACTACCTGAAGTGGGAGAAGTCTTTGTCCCGACCCCTACCCTGACATCAGTCTGAAGAAGGGTCTCGATCCGAAACGTCACCCATTCCCTCTCTCCTGAGATGCTGCCTGACCCGTTGAGTTACTCCAGCATTTTGTGTCTACCTTCAATTTAAGCCAGCATCTGCAGTTTTTTCCCAATGGTATGATCTGCCTGGACAGCACGCAAAATAAGGTTTTTCACCATAACTCGGTACATGTGGTAATAATGAACTACTACCCTCAGAGCAGCAGGATCCAAAGTTCACCACTGTCCTTAAATGAATTTCTTCTCATCTCATTCCTAAATTGCCCACTGATATTCTGAGGCAGTATCCTTTTGCCCTCATTGTGGGGAAAATGTATTCCCTGCACCCAGCCCTGTATTTGTACAAAACTACCATTGTTTCTCAAAGCAGATTACTATGCTGATTATTTGCTGATTTTTCTAAGGAGGGGGGGGGGGGGGATGGGGCAGGAGAGGGAGGGGGGCGTGGGGTAGTATGGGAGGGGGAGCCCGGTTGCCAAAACAGGTGGGAGGTGAGCAACAAACAAATTGTTGGAGGAATTCAACATCTCAGCAGCATCCGTGGAGGCCGAAGAATGGGGTAATGTTTTGGGTCAGGACTGATGCAGTGTCTCAACCAGAAACATCGACCATCCCTCTGTCTCCACAGATGCTGCATGACCCGCTGAATTCCTCCAGCACTTTTTTTGCTTTTTTTTTGCATGTTTTTTTGCTCCAGATTCCAGCACCTGCAGTTCCTTGTGCCTGAATGTGGGAGGTGAGGTGTAGTGTTTTGCTAAGGGTATCACCCAGAAAGGAGTTTTAACATGCAAGGGCTATTTAAAACATACCTAAGTGTGTCTAAAATCTGAAACACTGCTGTACTATCACCACGGAAGGCTGTCTTATGAACACATGAGACTTAAGGGCCTGTCCCACTTTAGGCGATTTTAAGGCGACTGCCGGCGACTAGGCTGTCGTCGACAGTTGGCTGGGTGTCGCAGGCATGATCGTGAGGCGTCGCTGAGAAATCATCCGGAGTGAAATTTCTCGGCGACAGCTGGCTTGTCACCAGGTATCGTTGCTTATTGTCGGGCTCTGTCGCCTGGATGTCTTTGGAGTGTGGGAGGAAACCAGAGATCCCAGAGAAAACCCACTCAGGTCACAGGGAGAACGTACAGACAGCACCCGTAGTCAGGATCGAACCCAGGTCTCTGGTGTAATAAGGCAGCTACTCTACCACTGTGCCACCCAGCCTCACTGAGAGCTGCCTTGTGTTTGATTCTCGTGGTGTAATGTATAAAATGGCAGGCGCTCGGCTGGTGAGTGGGCGCCATCTCTTCGGCCAAAGACCTGTGGCTCTTCACTGTTTTCTTTTTCGCCCATCAGACTGTTGCCAGGTTTGCGGCATCGCCGGCAGGGGCATTTCCTCAGCAAGATGCCAGGCCTCGTCAGCCGGGAGAACAGCCAGAACCTGCTGCTGAGTTCATCCGAAGTCACGTCCTGCATGACGGGCTACACCCTGGGGATGTCGGCGTTGCTGGCTTACACCAACATGGAGGACCACCCTATCGAAGGTTTGCAAACCATGACTGAAGAGCATTGTCATCAGGTCATAAGGTCATAAGTGATAGGAGTAGAATTAGGCCATTCGGCCCATCAAGTCTACTCTGCCATTCAATCATGGCTGATCGATCTCTCTCTCCTAACCCCATTTTCCTGCCTTCTCCCCGTAACCTCTGACACCTGTACTAATCAAGAATTTATCTATCTCTGCCTTAAAAATATCCGCTGATTTGGCCTCCACAGCCTTCTGTGGCAGAATTCCGCAGATTCACCACCCTCTGACTAAAGAAATTTCTCCTCATATCCTTCCTAAAAGAATGTCCTTTAATTCTGAGGCTATAACCTCTAGTCCTGGACTCTCCCACTAGTGGAAACATCCTCTCCACATCCACTCTATCCAAACCTTTCACTATTCTGTATGATTCAATGAGGTCCCCCCTCATTCTTCTAAACTCCAGCGAGTACAGGCCCGGTGCCGACAAAAGCTCATCATATGTTAACTTACTCATTCCTGGGATCATTCTTGCAAACCTCCTCTGGACCCTCTCCAGAGCCAGCACATCCTTCCTCAGATAGGTGCCCAAAAATGCTCACAATATTCCAAACACGGTCTGACCAGCGCTTCATATCCCTGTTTTTGTATACAAGCCCTCTTGAAATAAATGCTCGCATTGAGTTTGCTTTCTTTACTACTGATTCAACTTGCAGATTAACTTTTTGGGAATCCTGCACCAGCACTCTCAAGTCAGAGACTTCAGTTTAGAATTGCAATGTGTAACCAGATGTAAGATGAAGTTGTTTGTCTAGCATGACATTGTACTGAACAGATTTGATTCCCTTCAAGAGTATTGTGTTCAGTTGTGGTCACTCTGCTATAGACAATATACAATAGACAATAGGTGCAGGAGTAGGCCATTCGGCCCTTCGAGCCAGCACCGCCATACAATGTGATCATGGCTGACCATTCACAATCAGTACCCCGTTCCTGCCTTCTCCCCATACCCCCTGACTCCGCTATCTTTAAGAGCTCTATCTAGCTCTCTCTTGAATCGGAAGGATGTCAGTAGATAGGAATGTTGGGTGAACCTTTGTAACTTTGTCGGTGCCAAAACGTGGCAACAATTGTGTACTGCCTAGGTGAAGTCTGCTACATGATTTTACTGAGTTATATGCAAAACAAAGCATTACCCATGTACATGTGGCAATAAAGTACAATTGAATCATTAAACTGGGAAGAGTGCGGAGAAGATTCATGAGGATGTCGCCAGGAATCGAGAGCCTGGGCTTATAGAGAGAGGTTGGGCAGGCGAGGTCCTCATTGCTTTCAGTGCAGGAGGTTGAGGGATGAACTTATAAAGGTTCATAAAATTGAGAGGGGCACTGATAGGGAAAACGCACGGTATTTTTCCCAGAGTAGGGGAATCAAGGGCATAGGTTTAAGGTGAGATGGGAAAGATTGAATAGGAACTTGAGGGGGCAACGTTTTATTCAGGGTATATGGAACAGGCTGCCAGAGGAGTTAGTTGAGGCAGGTACTATAACAGCATTTAAACGACATATTGACGGGAGGCAAATGTGGGTAGGAGGATGTAAAGCTTTGCCTTTGTCACTGCTGGAGATCTAGGTTTAGAGGTGCACAGTACCCTGAAGTTGGCGACACAGGTAGACAGAGCGGTGAAGAAGGCCTTCATCGGTCAGGACACTGAGTTGGGACATCATGTTACAGCTGTACAAGAAGGCGGTGAGACCACATAGGTATTGTGCCCTGTTGCTTTGGTTACTTTGCTCCAGGAAGGATGTCATGAAGCTGGAAAGGTGCAGAACAGCTTCACCAGGAGCTACCGGGAACCGAGGACTTGAGTAGCTGGATAAGATGGGTCTTTTTTCCCTGGAGTGTAGTAGGGGTGATCATGCAGGAATAGGCAGATCTTCTATCCTCATTGCTGCCATCTGCCCATGGACCTTCCAATGTTAAAGATGCGCTCAGATCTCTCCCTTTCAAAAATTGATTAATTTATGGTGTATTTCCAATCTTCAATTAGACTCTCAATACATCCCCACTCCTTTTGACATTCAAATTCTCTTCCAAGCCCAGACCATATATAGGATCTTGAATTAACTAGGATCAGCGCAGAAGGAGGTGATAATTCAGATCTTAACTGTTTTTATATTGCTTTTTCACTGCTTTAATGAAAAGTGTGCGATCCATCGAGTTAATTGTTCTGCTTCCTTCCAGGACTTTTCATCTACCCTGTGGATGAGTTCACCACGGTGGTTGGATTTGAAGCAACAGTTTCTGGTCGCATTATAACGCTGCAAATAAAGGACAAAGCCAAACTGGACGATTGCTATTTTGACTGCAGTAATATGTCACCCGGAACCTTCCAGAATGGTCATGGTAAAACCCCTGAAAGATTTGTTTTACTTAACATAGAAGCATCGTCTCCACAGCTTCAGACTAGGCTTCCTCTGTGTGTGTGTGTGTGTGTGTGTGTGTGTGTGTGTGTGTGTGTGTGTGTGCGTGTGTGTGTGTGCGTGCGTGCGTGTGTGTGTGTGAACACTGGGGGTGACACAGTGGCACTGCTGGTAGAGCTATTGCCTCAAAATGCCAGAGATCCAGGTTTGATCCTGACCTTAGGTGCTGACTTTGTGGAGTTTGCATGTTCTCCCTGTGAACATGTGGGTTTCTACCCAGTGCTCTGGTTTGATTTAGATTTTTAGATTTAGAGATACAGCGCAGAAACAGGCCCTTCGGCCCACCGGGTCCGCGCCGCCCAGCGATCCCCGCACATTAACACTATCCTACACCCACTAGGGACAATTTTTACATTTGCCCAGCCAATTAACCTACAAACCTGTAAGTCTTTGGAGTGTGGGAGGAAACCGAAGATCTCGGAGAAAACCCACGCAGGTCACCGGGAGAACGTACAAACTCCGTACAGTACAGCACCCGTAGTCAGGATCGAACCTGAGTCTCCGGCGCTGCATTTGCTGTAAGGCAGCAACTCTACAGCAGCGCCACCGTGCTGCCCACATCCCAAAGATGCGTGAGTTTGCAGGTTAATTGACCTCTGTAAGTTGCCCCTAGTGTCTAGGTGAGTGGTAGAATCTGGAGTATAGAAGGAATAAAGATCAGATGAGTAGAAACAAAGAACAGTAGATGCTGGTTTATACCAAAGATAGGCACAAAGTGCTGGAGTAACTCAGCGGGTCAGACAATGTCTAAAGTTGAATTAGTGTACATGGGTGGTGGATGGTCAGTGTGGACTCGGTGGACCAAAGGGCTTGTTTCTGTGCTGTCTCTCGCTATAACTATTACTCACTATGAGTGTCTATTTGTGACTCATCAGAGTCTACATACCCCATGCTGTCTCATCAGTGGGGGGCACTGCCAGGGCGTGGGCAAAACTGCCCTTCCCCATCTTTCTAACATTGTCTCCTCATCCCCTGCAGCTGCAGACAGCTGCTTGGTATAAATCCACACAGAATGAGGTTTCCTAAATGAGACCTCTGACAATGTTAAGTTGATTATCCGTCAGGATGCAAAACCCTGGAAGCCACATCCAACTCTAAGGCTCATCTAATATCTAATTGTGTTTTTGCAGTAATGCCTTGGTTTTTTTGCACGCTTTTTTCTTTTTACTGTCTTGCACAATTTATGTTTAATGTATGTATGATTTGTGTTATTGTGTGTTGACTGTCTGTGATGTTGCTATAAGCAAGAATTTCATTGTACCTGTACCTGGCGGTGTTTGTGTAGATGGCAATAAACGCTCCTTGACAATGTCCGCACTTGTCGCGATCTATCCCCTCGACTCTCTGGGCAAATGAGGTTGAGGCCTGGTTTCTGCTGGGATCTCAGGCGCAAGAAATCGTGGAGAGTTAATGAATGAATAATGAATACGTTTATTGGCCAAGTATGTGCATATACAAGGAATGAACCTTGGCGCTCCGCTCACAAACGACAACACAAACATACAGTTAACAATTAAGAATAAAGCATAAACACATCAAAGCGATAAGGATACAGGAGTTACAATAAGGAGTTGGGGACAAAAACTGTGCACAGTATTCCAGGTGTGGCCTCACTAACACCCTGCACAACTGTAACAAACCCTCTCCATTCTTAAACTCAAACCCCTTTCTTAAAAAAGACCAACATGTTATTTGTCTTCTTAGCCACTCGTTGTACCAGTCTGCTGACATTTTGTGATTCATGCATTTGAACACCTCGATCCCTTTTCACTCATTTGCAATCTCTCTCCATTTAGATAATGATCTGCCTTTCAGTTCCTCTTACCGAGTGGGTGGCCTCATATGTATACTTCAGCCCAGTTCCAGTGCACCGGACAAACCAAACCCCCCTCCCTCTGCCTCCCCATTAACTCCATCCACACTCCATCCTTGGGAATCAACCAATGTAATCAAGGACCACTCAGTGGTAGTCATCTCAAGGTACAAAAGCTTGAAAGCACGTACCACCACACTCAGGACTGCTTCTTCCCCTCTGTTATCAGACTACTGAACAGTCCTCCCATTAAAATAGGGCGCAGTCCTGATCTTCCATCCTACCTCATTGCAGACATTGAACTTTTTCTCTGTAACTGTTATGCTAGAATGCTGTCACACTATATTCTGCATTCTGATATCTTTCTCTTTGCATTATCTGTTATACTTGTGTATGCCTTGATTGTACTAATGTCTAGCACAACTTGATTTAACTGGACACTACGCAAACAAAAGCATGACCATTGTATATCTCAGTACACCTGATAATAATAAACCGATACCAATGCCAATGATATTGCGTCGTTTCAAGTCCCTGGTGTTGGACACTGAGCTGACCTGGGATTAAATAGAATAACCAGGGTTGGCACAATGCGACCTTTCTGTGGGTCCTGCAGGATAAATTCACTTGGGTATAAAATTAAAACCCAATCCATCTGTGACTAATGAAACCTGACACAAGAACACTGGAAAGGAAGTCAACCCATTTACAACCAGACCATGGTCAATCCATGTCCAACTAGACCAAATCCCAGTCAACCAATGTCCTACCAGACCATGTCTAACTAGACTATATCTATCAGTCCATGGCCAAACCAAGCCCAACCAGACCATGGCCAAACCAAGCCCAACCATGGCCAAACCAAACCGAACCAGACTATGGTCATGCCATATCCAACCAGACCATGGCCAATCCATGTCCAACTAGACCATATCCAACCGGACCATGGCCAAACCAAACCCAACCAGACCATTGCCAAACCAAACCTAACTAGACCATGGCCAAACCAAACCCAACCAGACCATGGCCAAACCCAACCTAACCAGACCATGGCCAAACTAAACCCAACCAGACCATGGCCAAACTAAACTCAACCAGACCATGGCTAAACCAAACCTAACCAGACCATGGCCAAACCAAACCTAACCAGACCATAGCCAATCCATGTCCAACTAGACCATGTCCAACCAGAGCATGAGCAATCCAAGTCCAACCAGACCACGGCCAATACAAGCTTGACCCAACCGTAGCCAATCCAACAATGTTGTGACCTTAGCCAGTCTAAACCTGACCGTCCACAGCCTTTCTGAACTGGAGGTCTTATGATGTTTTCCATTTCCAACCCAACTTTGAAATGTTTTTGTTCATGGGAGAGTCATGAACAAGAGGATATAGTTACAAAATAAGAGGATTAACAATTAAAACTAAGGCGAGGAGGAATGTCTTCACTCATGGGGTGGGAGCTGAAGCTCAGGAATCCCCTGCTTGTGAGGGTGATTAGGGTCGATCATTAGATTAGAATAGAAACAAGGAACTGCAGGTGCTGGTCTATACCAAAGATAGACACAAAGTACTGGAGTAACTCAGCGGGTCAAGCAGCATTTCTGGCGAGAAAAGATGGGTGATGTTTCGAGTCCGGACTCTTCTGCTGAAGAAGAGATCAGTGATCATTAGATTAGATTATTTATTCACAAAATGCTGGAGTAACTCAGCGGGTCAGGCAGCATCTCAGGAGAGATGGAATGGGTGACGTTTCGGGTCGAGACCCTTCTTCAGACTAATGTCAGGGGGGCGGGACAAAGGAAGGCTTAGTTTAGTTTAAAGATTCAGCTAGAAAACAGGTCCTTTGGCCCACCGAGTCCATGCCAACCAGCAATCGCCCGTACATTAGTTCTATCCTACACACTGGGAGCAATTTCTTCAGAAGGCAATTAACCTGCAAACCCACATGTCTTTGGAATGTGTGGGGAAACTCAACCACCCGGAGGCAAACCGTGCGGTCATAGGGAGAACGTGCAAACTCCACACAGACAGCATCTCAAGTCAGGATCAAACCCGGGTGACTGGAGCTGTGAGGCTACAGCTCTACCGATATATTTTAAGGTGAATCCGGATAAATATTTGAAAGATCAAGGAATTCATGATCATGGGGAACTGGCACAGGAGGAGCATCGAGGGCAGCAGAGATCAGCCATGGTCATATTGAATGGCAGGACAGGCTTGAGGGACCGAGCGGCCTACTGCTGCTCCTATTATCTTGTGCACTGACACAGAACAGAGAAGATTTGCTGTGATACTAAGTAAGGCATACCGAGGTAGACACGTCCTGACCTGAACCAAGCACATGTAATCAGGGAACCACACAAAATGTCGGAGTAACGCAACAGGTCTGGCGGCATCCCGAGAGAATAATAATAATAATAATTATAATGCATTACATTTGTATAGCGCTTTTCTAAAAACTCAAAGACGCTTTACAGGGTTTACTAAAACATAGAAAAAAAATAATAAAATAAGTAAACGAACAGAAAAGGAAAAATAAGGTGAGGTGACGGTCAGTGGTTGAAGGCAGTGCTGAACTGGTGAGACTTCAGTGATGTTTTGAATGTGGTGAGTGAGGAGGAGTCTCTGATGGTTTGAGGTAGTGAGTTCCAGAGGGTGGGAGCAGCGAAGGAGAAAGCCCTGTCCCCCCAGGATCTGAGTTTGGTCCGGATGGGGGGGGGACAGGAGGTTAGCAGCAGCAGAGCGGAGGGTGCAGGTGGGAGTGTGTCTGTGGAGGAGGTCAGTCAGGTAGGATGGGGCCAGGTTATGGAGGGCTTTGTAAGTCATGAGGAGGATTTTGTACTGGATTCTCTGGGGGATGGGGAGCCAGTGGAGCTTGTAAAGGACAGGGGTGATATGGTCACGGATCGGGGAGTGGGTGAGTAGACGGGCAGCGGAGTTCTGGATAGATGACATTTCAGGTCGAGACCCATCTTCAGACTGATTCTAGGGGTGAGGGGAGGGGGCTGGGGGGAGGGGGGTGGGGGTGGGAGGGATGGCGGGGAAGAGGAAGAAAGATAGAAGAATGGAGGGGCAAGATAAAGCATGGCAGGATGGTAGAAGACCAGTAACCAGGTCTCAGACAAGAAGGCAGGGTGTTCGAGGCAATGTTAATTTAAGAAAATAAAATTTAATTGCAACCTTATGATTAACCTATAGATCAATGGACCCATCAACAAAATGATCATATTTCAATATGCCTTTTTTGGGAAGAACAGCTGTAGAATGAAATGTCATGAATAAATTCAGTTAACTGTCTAGGAATGTTGACAGGCAAAATTACTATGAGGAAATATTTAATTTAAATGCAGTTTCAGGATGAGAACAGGTTTGTAGGTTAATTGGCCTCATAAATTGCCCTTAATGTGTACGGACTGGATGCGAAAATAGAATAACAGGACCAGTGTGAATGAGTGATCGAGTGGTCGGCATGGACACAGTGGGCCGAAGGGCCTGTTTCCATGCTGTATCTTTCAATCAATTGCTTCAAAAGAGGATTTGCAGATGCTGGCTTACATGAAGAAAAGACACGAAGTGCTGGAATAACTCAGCGGGTCAGGCAGCATCCCTGGGGAACATGGATAGGCGACATTGTGGGTTGGAGCCCGTCTTCAGAAACGTTGTCTATCCATGTTCTCCAGAGATGCTGCCTGACCCGTTGAGTTACTTCAGCATTTTGTGTCTTTCTTTGATTCAAAAGAGTAGCTTGGCTTGTTTCTCTCACAGGTCGCTTGGTGCTGGACGAGGATCTGGAGAGGACAGTATTCGTAGTGAGTCTGGGGCCGATCGCTCCACTCGAAACAGTGACGATCCTGATCAGCACCTCCCTGGAGCTACAGACTCTGCTAAATGGTACCATCAGGCTGGTACTCCCATCAGTTTATGTACCCACCTTGGTTACTCTTGGCTCCGACTCACTAACCTCAGCTGACAACCAGCTCAGAAGGTAAGTTGTAGCTTGCAATGCCGTGACTTGTACCCTTTATCCTTTATCCGTGCAGCGTGGACGGCTTGATTGTAATCACGTATAGTCTTTTCTTTGACCGACAAAACGCAAACAAAAGCTTTTCAATGTAGTTCATGAACACCGTGACCAAACCGAACTATAATGCAGCTGGACACTAAATGCTGGAGTAACTCAGCAGGTCAGGCTGCATCTCAGGAGAGAAGGAATGGGTGACGTTTCGGTACGAAACCCACCTTCAGACTCAACCAGCATCTGCAGTTTTTTTTTCCTAAACTATAATGCAGGCTGCTTCTGGGTCAATTGTCAACAAAATGTTTGAATCTTTTCTTCATAACATCATTTATTCCAGTTATTTGGGGCAGAAAAATAGGAATTGCTTTTTTATTCAGCTTTTGTAAATGGACAGGAAAGGTGTGGAGGGCTATAGGTCAAACACGGGCAAGGGACCAGCTTAGTTTGGACAGCATGGTCCATTTGGGCAGAAGAGCTGGTGACCGTGTTGCGTAGGTCTATACGGGTGTTAAGGGTTATGGGGAGAAGGCAGGAGAATGGGGTTAGAATAAAGAGACAGATCAGCCATGATTGAATGGGGGAGCAGACTTGATGGGCCGAATGGCCTAATACTGCTCCTCTCACTTATGGCATTATGACCTATATTGCAAAACTCTTTGGCTTTTGTTCTGCCCGATGTTTGAGGGACTGGTCTTCCATGGGAACTGAGGACGTTGCAGAGGAATCCAAAATCTACAGAGTGCCAGGGCAGGGCAGGAGAGGGAGACCCCATGATCAGCTCCTTCCCGAGGTCCACAACTCGATGGAAGGGTCCACCAACACTGACCACCAACAGTGCAAGTGCTGGAGAAATGCAGGAGGTTCACCCTGTGGACCTGGGTCCTAACGTGAAGTCTCCCATTGGAGCGAAGGTGGTTTGATCACCGCAGATAAGCTGCGTAGATGTTCGGGACTCTCGCAACTCCAGAAGGCCGAGCAGTCGTCAGTGATGGAAATGCCCAAACTCTACACAGAACCGTTGGTACTCTGCGGACATTGCGAGACCAGTATTGAACAGAACGGAGAAAAGAACTGGATTTTATTTATAAAGAATTTGTTGGAGGAAATTCAACAAATTTCCTCAACATATTCAACAAAATTCAACAAACTCTATAGTTTGTACATTCTCCCCATGGAGAGAATGTTTGTACATTCTCCCCATGACCGCACGGGGTTTTCACGGGGTTTCCTCCAAAGATGTACAGATTTGTGGGTTCATTGGCTTTGGTAAAAATCGTAAATTGTCCCTAGTGTGTGTAGGAAATTGCTGGTGTGCGGGGATCGCTGGTCGTCACAGCATTGGTGGGTGGGCCAAAGGGCCTGTTTCCGCGCCATATCTCCAAACTAAACTAAACTAAGAGCACGGTGTTATCTCAAACTGCCCAAGCTTAACTCGCATATCGGAATGCATTGTTTTTTTCCCCCACAGGAAAGACAGACAACAGTGTTCCTCCCTCCATCAACACCACAAGGAGAGTGGCAACCAGTTCTGCTTGGCAAAGCACATGGATGCCGAGGTCACCAACGCCATTGTGTATGACTTCAGCTTCCACCTTGAAATCCGGACACCTTGCTTGCTGGCAGGTCAGAACGGGAAGCAATCCGTCCGCTTCCACAATAGTCTGCAGACGCTGGTTCACACCGAAGATAGACACAAAGTGCTGGAGTAGCTCAGCGGGCCAGGCAGCATCTCTGCAGAAAGGGAATAGGTGACGTTTCGGGTCGCGATCCTTCTTCAGATGGGTCTCAATCTGAAACGTCACCCATCCCTTTTCTCCAGAGATGCTGCCTGTCCAGCTGAGTTACTCCAGCACTTTGTATCGATCTTCGGTGTAAACCAGCATCTGCGGTTCCTTTCTCCACGTTTACATTTTCAGGATCAGGTCATCACTGGTGATCCCAGTAGTTATTGCCCGTCCCTTTCTGCCAAGGTATAGGGAGACCGTGGATGAAGGCACCTCGTTGGGCAGCCCCAGAGACATGTTTGGACTAACATGAGAAAGAGTCATGGTTTCCTCTCCTGAAGGGCATGAGTGAACCAGATGGGGTTTTATGACAATCTGACAACTTTAAATCCATTATTATTTTCTAAATTTAAATTCCTCAGCTCCCCCTGAGAGGGATTTGAACTCAGTCCAGAATAACTAAAGAAGAAGGGTCTCGATCCGAGACTCCACCTGTTCCTTTTCTCTAGAGATACTGATTGACCCGTTGAGTTACTCCAGCATTTAGCTAAACTATGGCTAATTCATCATGGAAACAATAGACCAAACGATGACACGTGACATGTAAATCAATTTTTATTAAAAAAACAGTAGATGCTGGAAATCTGACATAAAAAGTGAAAATGCTGGAAACTCTCAGCTGGTCGGGCAGCATCCATGTTAGCGTTTCGTCAAAACTGAGAAAGAAAGAAAGCAAGTCCAGGTAGCAGGGAAGATGTGGGGTGGGGGAGTGGGTAAAACAAAGAGATTCTGTAATAGGGGAAATAATGGACAGTTGTTGAATGGATCTTAAGGCTCCATTGGCATAGTCATAGAGCTATTTAGCATGGAAACGGGCCCATTCGGCCCACCATGTAAATGTTGGCCCACTGAGCTAGTTCTATCATCCTGCATTTGACCCAAATCCCTCTAAAGCCTTTCCATCCATGTATCTATCTATCCAGATGTCTTTTGAAAGTCATAATTATATCTGCTTCTGTAGCTTCCTCTAGCAGCTAGTGTACTGCCTAGGTGAGGTCTGCTGCATGATTTTACCATGTCGCATGCAAAACGAAGCATTTCACTCTACCTGGGTGCACGTGGCAATAAAGTATCATCGAATCATTGAACCTCACCCGCTAACTCAAGGCTGCGAGCCCAGCTGACCAACATTGTCTGAATTTATTTCTCAAAATGCTGGTGTAACTCAGCGGGTCAGGCAGCATCTCAGGAGAGAAGGAATGGGTGACGTTTCGGGTCGAGACCCCTATTCAGACACACCATTGCCTGGATGATGTGGTATGGCCGGGTTTACTACACGGGTCCCAGTGGGCCAGAACATAGAAATGAAAGGGGGGAACAAAAAAGGATGAGAGAGTTGGCAGCACAAATGGCCGGGCCTGACACAGACAGGGGAGTAAGGTAGCTGAAGTTGGAGAATTCAGTCAGGAGACTGCAGGCAAACCCAGGTGGATGATGAGATGCTGTTCTTTGCTCTTACCCCGGGCCTGATTGTAACAGTGCAGAAGCCCACAGACAGGGGGATCAGCGATAGACGAGGAGAGGAAGGTTGAATTAAAATGGCAGGCAGTAGGAAACTCAGGAGTATTCCGGTAGAGTGAGCACATGTGCTCTGCAAAACAATCATTCAATCTGTATTGAGTATCACATAATTTTGGGGGCGAGGCCATTTGGCCCATCATGTCCACACTGGCCCTTACTCCCTTCAAATTGGACGATAAGGAAAAATGTGGATAGGATCTATAACTGTGAATAAGAATTGCTCGTATATTCCCAGATTGCACTTGCGTTCAAGTCATTTGAAAAGTACTTATTCACAGTCACCGTGCGTTCTTTAATTATAAATCGTTTTGCCCGCAAGCAGCCTCCCAATAGACTGATGTAACATAAAGGTTCCCTGAACAGATGTCCAATGAATATTCACATTAGTGTTTCAGTTTTTAAACATCTCCATGGCGTAGAACTGATGAAACACGAAACAAGCAACAAAATAAAAACACTGGAGGTGATGTTAATTGGAAATAGGAACAGCAGATAGTGGCTGTACTCTGCAGGTCAGGCAGCATCTGTGGGAGGAGAAACAGAGTTAAGGTTGAACCAAACCCACCACCTCTACCAGAAATAAGGGCAAGGGCAGCAAAAGCATGGGGAACACCACTAGCTGCAAGATGCCCACCAAACCACACACCATCCTGACTTGGAATTATATATATCTACAGGTAAAAATCCTGCAACTCCCTCCCGAACAGCATTCTGTGCATACCATACCTCAAGGACTGGGCAGCAGGGTGACACAGCCATAGAGTTACTGCCTTACAGCGCAAGAGACCCAGGTTCGAACCTGACCACGGGTGACAATAGACCATAGACAATAGATAATAGGTGCAGGAGTAGCCCATTCGGCCCTTCGAGCCAGCACCACCATTCAATGTGATCATGGCTGATCATTCTCAATCAGTACCCCGTTCCTGCCTTCTCCCCATACCCCCTGACTCCGCTATCATTAAGAACTCTATCTAGCTCTCTCTTGAATGCATTCACAGAATTGGCCTCCACTGCCTTCTGTGGCAGA